>NW_014569681.1:402907-418308 GCF_001313835.1 Polistes canadensis | reverse complement strand
CCAAAACTTTTCAAAGAAATTGCAAAGATGCACAATTTACAGCATTGCAATCTGTGATATGTGTATAATATTATGTTCGATGCCTAGGAGAAACTCTGTAAAAAGTCTTATTTTCGACTTCATCGGAAGGCGCTTTACATTGATAACAATGCCATGGAATTACTAGCAATGACTGATTTCCGGCTTCGACGGTAACGTATATATAAAATTTGATGAGAGAGATATTGAAAGTATTATGATCGACTAGATAGGAAACATAAAACGTGCGATAACGTTGTTTGAAAAGACACCGAACGACGACGGCGACGAACTCGATGTTATTATCATTTTTACGTTCCTTTCTTGAATTATCAAGAGGAAAAAAAAAGGAAGGAAATCGTTTAGGGACTCGACTACGGTTACGAGTTTCCCTTCTTTCCTTTCCTTCCTTCCTTCCTTCCTTCCTTGATCCTCCGCCATTTTTGATTATTATCGTTTAATCGTACAGTTTTATCACCACCCCTATTCTTTCCGTGTATACATACGAAAGTATACTAGGTCTCTAGAGAGTATATATATGTATACTATACTTTTTTCATGACATATATATATATGTAATAAAAACACGCATCTTTTTTTTTTTTAAGACCGCGAAAATCACTAGGAAAATTACATCGCTAATCGCAACGTTTTATCGCAATTCTCCTACCTCACCCCCAACCTTTCCAACCCCTCCACTCCCTTACCACCCTTCTTTTCCAACCATAGTTGCCACATACTACCCTATCCTATATAAACCTTTAGCGAATTCGTATAACTTTTTCCACCCATTTTTCTTCGGGATTTTTTCTACTTTTCATTTTGTCGAAAAGAAAAAAAAAAATAAGAAAAAATCCGATTCGCGTTGTCGCGACTTTCAATTAAAAATAATATATTAATTGGCAAGGGGATGTAAAATCGATAAAGAGAAAAAGGAAAAAAGAAGAAGAAGAAATTGGTCGTTCGTCGCTACTCGTTTAATATTTCATTAATTTTCTTCGTATATTATGAATAAAATAAAAAAATAAAAGAAACTATAACAAATGTGGGTTGATATCGCCATCCAACTGTTATGGATAAATGGTTTCTTCCTCTTTCGTAAAATCAAAAGCTAATTATAAACGTTTTCGGTTTCTAACGAACGAGTACGTTTTATTATATTACAATGCTATTAGAATTCGCAGTTCTAGTTTTTGTTTTTCTTTTTTTTTCATTTTATATGTTTTCTCATTAACTCGACGAAATATTATAATATAACACAACGATAAATAAAATGATTTTGTTCTTAAATATAATAGCTAAAGATATTTTTATACGATAAACAATCAAACCCTAATGATACCAACAAAATGAAATAATAAATTTATTTAAAAATAAATTCAGGATTATGTTTTAATCGTAAAACTAGCACGAGTTCGATACCTAAAAGAAAATAATACGTGACTAAGAGAAATCGTATAATTGAATGAATAAGTAGAGATTTTGAGAGGGTAGTAAAACTTTTTTATAGTTTTTACGTGAGAAACGGGGATGATGGGAAAGGGTAGGGGGGGTAGAGAGGAAGCGATTGGATTTTGAGCAGCGGATGAGAGAAAAATTTCTTTGAAAGTAAACTTTAGAAAAAGGAAGAGACTTTAAACTTTGCCGAGTTAAAGGGACTAAGGAAGGAAAGACTTTAATATACCCAAGTGTGATTTCATTTGAGGATATAGTTTGAAAATGAAAACGAGAAATTGAAAAATAAAATAAATCAAAAAAATAAATTAAATAATGAAAGAAAAGTTTTGTGTAATATACAATATTTCATTGTTACATCTCAGAGAGACAATGTAATAAATATATAAATTAATTATGACGAAAAGAAGAGAAGAGAAAAAATGATCAAAGCAAAAGACAAAAAAAAAATTAAATCAAATAAAAATCATAATTTCATTTATCAACAATCTAACGAGTCGGTTAACATTAACGTAACGATGTTAAAACGATACACAAACGTGATAAATAATACATAAAAAAAAATACATAAACATGAATAATAATAATAATAATAATAGATATAACAATAATATTGAAAAATTTTAAATCAGATAAACGTAATGATGCAGTGTTTAAACGTAACGCGTAATCCTAATTCTTCTTCTAATCTAAAAAAAAATAACAGCCAAGTTTTGACGAATATTTACGACCAACTGTTAAACCCAGTCCCCGTGTCGCTTTTTATTTTATTTTCTATCGCGTCATTTCGATGACGAGATGTAAAAGGAAAGGGAAAGGAGAAAAAAAGGGTTGAGAGGTATTGGTAATTAGTCCTCGTGAACTTTGAAACGACTGGGTACTCGTTAATGTAGTAAGTGAACGGGGTTTTAGAAGGGCACCCGACGAATGAACGGAGAGGAGAAAACACTCTTCTCTTCGTTTAGCAACGAAGGAAGATGCTCTAGGGCGGTACGTGCGGTTACTACGGGAATACCGCTCGGATACCGCACGGATGATGATGCTGTACTCGAGGTTTACTGCCACTGGCGTTTTGTAACGCCGACCGCAAGCTCAGAATGTCTAGCATACCTATGCCGATATTTCCAACGACCGTTTTGTGTTCCAACGCGCGAAACAATTTCTTTCTTATCTCTCTTTTTTATGTTCTTTTCTTTTTTTTTTTTTTTTYTTTCTCTTCTATCATGTTTTCCTTACTTCGATTTCAATAAGAACAAATTGTTTATTTATTTTTTAACATCGCCTTTTCTATGTTAATTATTTCAAATTTTACCCTCCCCCTCCTCACGTTAGAGTTTGATAATAAATAATATTTTATCATCTTTTATATTTCTATTATTGTTATTTTAAAAAGATAGAGAGAAATAGAGAGAAAGAGAGAGACTGAATTACTGTAAATGTTATTTCAAATACATAAATTGTAATTTTCATTTAAAATCCAATTTGTTCAAAGCCTTAAATTCCCACAACTTTCTCTCTCTCTCTCTCTCCCTCTCTCTTTCTCTATCGTAATAGAATTTTCAATAACGAATAAGAAACGACTACTCAGAAATAAAATTCTTTCGTATCTTTTGAACTTACAATATTTCAACGTGGTACATTTTAATAATCCGTTTAAAATAAAAGCATTTTAATCTTAGAAAATAAACTTCGTCAAGTTGCATTAACATAATAATACCTCAAACAATTTCTTATTTCAAATAGTGTTCATACAACACATTTTGTCGAAACTAAAGGAAAAAAGAATGAATAAAATTCTACTAACGTGGAATATGAAGTCATTCGTGATCTAAATGATTTTTGGCAAAAGGTAATAATAAGAAAAAGAATAAGAAGAAGAAGAAGAAGGTAGAATAGCTATGCCAGATGTTGCTTGGCGCTGAAATCGAACTATGCAGATGTCGGAAGGAACTTGAACATCAGGCCGTTACCTCATTCGTGACTCCTTTGCATAGATTTGAAACAACGTTTACTTTAGACCCCAACCCGGATCAATCTTCGTAAAGCTGGACTTTCTACGACTAGTGTTGTTTCATTTGACCTGTTATTCCAGCGTATCTTACTACGTAATGAAGGATAATTTCAATGCATCTAACGTTACCTATGTGCAGAATTCTATTAAAAGTCTTCTAACACATTGGAAGTCGTACTCCTATTGCGTCATCCTATGCTTATCTTTGAGAGAATGAGAGAATAAGAGAAAGAGAGAAAGAGAGAGAGAGAGAGAGAAAGAGCTATTAACCTCTTTGAATATAACGCAAATATTGTCGACAAAATAAGCTTTACGACAAAGAACGTTTTGTCCCGTTTTCAAAAGTACTTTAGAAAAGTTCCCCTTAACGAAATGCAACTACTTAAACTCCCACTGTATGATAACGGGGTTGCACATCTTCCAAAGAAACTTATATAGACGAAGATGAAAGAAAAGTTTTTCAATTGTAATAAACTTCCTCTTGTTCCCGCGCGAACAACTGTTTATTTTCGATTGCTTCGGATAGACAATTTGGAAGCTTTAATGCAAACCTTAAGTGCACTTGGACGGTTGCCCTTTCCTTTTTTTCTTTTTCTTTTTTTTTAAATGGCACCATCATCGGTATTCTGAAGAACTACTGATCTCAAAATTACGTGATCGTAATTTTTAAAATTTGATATACGACGATTATAGGAATCGAAATTGTCAAAAGAGATAATTACAATTCTTAATTTAATTTGGAACACTAAATATTTATTTTGTATTAACGATTTCTAAATATATTTTTGAATTTAAAATAATATTTATGAAATATAAACAAAATAATCAAATAAATCAACAAAAAAAAATAAATAATAATAATAATATTTTAATGAAAAATTAAATCTCAATTGAATATTTAATTGTTTCATTTTTTTTACCATAATAGATGTTCTTTGTACGTATTGTTTTTATAGTTTCTCATATCGATTACTATCCTTCTATCAAAGGAATACCTAATTCCGAGAACAGACTCACGATGAATTCACTTTCTCGCGTACGTAGTTTACAATCGGATCGTAAACGAATGATCGTTTGGAAAGAAGAAGAGTATGCGTTTGTATTCGTTCGATTGCTTTAATCACACAGACATAAACGCAAGCATCCTCGGATTCTCGCATCCTATCGTAAACTATACACCACCGTTTTCCTGGCTTTTAGATTACTCAGAGAAACGAATCTAGCTCGCTCTTTTACCAAGCAAATGGCAAAAGTTAAAGAAAAAAAGAAAAGATCAAACGAACTATTCCAGAATTGTATTATCAAATTCAACATATTATTTTCATTAAACGTATATTTAACTTTATTATTATCATTTTATTACTATTATTTAACAACGTTCTCTTATATATATCGTTGATTATATAATAAATTAAATTTTAATATTAACCATATTATATATATATTAAATTTAATTCAATGTTAATTTAGTTTATATATCTACAATAAGTTTCTTTAATTTTCGAATAATCTAATATATATAAATTGAATATAATTATATAATATAATTTATAGTATATTAATAACTATATTGGTAAATGATATAGCAATATTTTGCACACAACAAATAAAATCAGAGTTCCTTTATTTAATTTCATCAGTGAAATTTCCATTTATGGGGATTGATAATATTATACTAATACCTGTTTGATGATAAGAACAAGTATAAAAGTTTATTCTTTTTGAAAATAAAAGTTAATTTAATTAAGATAACATTATTCATTATTTTAAGTAGAATTTTTTGCAGGTAAGAGAGTTAGTTTAGTTATATAATATTTTACTAAGTAAGATATTCCAGTTAAATTTATGAACGCTAAAACATAGCAATCTCCCCATATCCGAGAGAGAGAGAGAGAGAGAGAAAGAGAGAGAGTGGCGTGTTCAAATTCTAAATACCTGGGAGCGAGTCTTTCTCAAATTTTCAAGAACTGAATGAAGTTTTAAAGACGCATTAAGACTATTTAAATTTTCATACAGCAAAACAATTTGATTGCACAAAATCTCCACTTCATATTTCCTCATTCTACAAACGTTTATGCACACATATTATCTCTCTCTCTCTCTTTCTCTCTCTATCTTTTGAAGTACTGAAATAACACAAGAAACCCGTAATCAAGGTAAAAAGGGAGGAAAAACGAGAGATTTAAATCAGAGAGTTCGAAATTTATGATTAAATCGTCTCATCGAAATGTATGATAAAGAAGAAGAAGAAGAAAAAAAAAAAAAGGAAAGAAAATTTTGTTCAGATTCGTTAAAGATTTACACATTAAAAATGAATCAAACTTATTTTCTACATTTTGTATTAGATAAATGAAAAGTTTAATTTATTATCGACGCGATATATTTGTCATTCCAATATATTTGAAATATTTTTAAAATGAAATGTTCTTAAATTGAAAAATTATATATTCAATTTTTTTTTCTTCGCCAGGAAGACAAAAATATATTATATATATATATAATAAATATGATAAAGGTATGACATAAATTTCTACATTAATCATAATTTAAGTCTCATAACATATGACAACTGTGGTATAACGTAAATGCTATTTAATTTCGATTCGTATAGGACCAAGGGTGGGCACATATGTTAAACGTATAATCGTACAATTCTCGTTCTTTGCCAAATGGCACTTGACTGACTTATTAAAGTAGATATTTACAACGTGAAAATAAACATGATAATAAAACGATCGGCAAATAAAAGTGGAAGGAACAAACGACGACGATGGAAATGAGAAATATAATAGTAGATCAAACAAAAAAAAAAACAAAAAAAAGAAACAGAAAAAGGAAAAAACAGCCGTGTAAAAGAATTCTATCGTGAAGTTAAAAGAAAATGTCGTTGAATTGGATAAAATAATAGCTTAGGCGATGACGTATTACTGGGGGGGGGGGGTTGAAGATAACCAAAACTATCGATATTCTTCTTTCTTTTGCGAATAAGTACACCGATAGCTTTCATTTCCATAGAAAGTGGCGTTGGTGACCCCGGCTTCGAGTCGTTTCCTTCGACTCTTTATCAAACTTTCAATGACGGCTAATGGGTTTTAGGATCTTCCGAGAGAAAAAAGGTTCCTTTAAAAAAAAAAAAAAAAGAGAAGAAGAGAAAAAAAATAGGAAGACGAGCGACCCTTTGGATTTCCTTCGTTCGTTACCATTCGAGCGTAATTAGCGAAGTAGGGAAGAATGCATTTTCTTTTTTTCCTATCCCATCGTAAAAGTTTCTCATTTCGAAACTTTCGAAAAGAACAAAAATTATATGGAAATTGGACATCGATAGGAGATATCTATTCGTTAACCAATGTAATATATTTTTTCGAATAATAACTCGAATAAATAATAATAATAATAATATAATATTAATATTTCTTATAAACAAAATAATAATTTGAACGATTAACGAATTGGAATTATTTTTAAATACAATTTTTAGAATAACCCAAACGACAAAATATCCCATAGGAATGTAATCGATCTTTTCCTTACCTAAAAATTATTTCAAATTACATTATTAAATTATCAATATTTAATCATAAAGATATCAAAATATTATGAAAACAATTAAACGAATTATAAATAAATTACTCTATCGATTAATTATAATATTAAATATTACGAATTTTTTAAATTGTAAACAAAATAAAATATATATATATATATTATTGTTATTAACAAAATAGTAAAAGCGTTAACGAATCGTTTATCTCCACAACCTGGAGGTTTTAACTTTGAATGGAGCTTACTTTTGTCGGTGAGTATATACGTGATACACGTATGGTTGTACATCGTCTTTATGTTCATACACATAAGCACACACACACATATACATATACACATATAGGAACATACGTACATACAAGAGATCCAGAGTCTGGACTATATTTGAAACCACTTTGCGATTCCAACGTACTACCGTACTCACCCGAGCTAGTTTCGTATGCATGAATCGTTGACTCTCGAATAAATTGATTAAACTTAAAGTAAACGTACGTACACGTACGGGATGTACCCGAATGATGTCCCTCCCCCTCCCCCTCCTCCCCACCTTCTTTCCTTCCTTCCTGCCCGTTAACGGGTCACCAAACGTTTATTTTCACTGAGACTCCAACGAACGATAAGCACAGTTAACGTTGCTTGTTATCCATTTGATCCTATTATTTCTTCGTTTCTTTTTTTTTTTTTCCTTTTCCGACCCTTTTTCTCAAGCAATACCTTTTATTCCTTTATTCCTTTCTTCTTTAGTTTTCACGCAACTACCAAAATGAACGAACCGAACCAACGGAAAATCGATAAACGCATTTTCGTTATCGCGCAGGCGAATTATTGACAGAAAGAGAACGAGAGAGAGAGAGAGAGAGAGAGAGAAAAGTATAGAAGGAAAAGGGAAATTATCGATCGAACGCTAATCGTTTCTTCTTCATCGGTTTAACCATCTCATCTTTCGAACATTTTTCTTCAAAACGTTTTGAAAATGTTTCATGTTTGACAATATATTTACTTGTACTACTTAAATATATCAAGTCAATGTACGAACGTTTGACTCGTACTACTTAGAAATGTCTGACCAGTTGCAATTAAAGTTGTACTACTTAACAATCTGATATTCGTTACTTTATTAGAATTGAATTAAAAAAGGAACTTTTGTTATTTTAATATCAGATTTGATTAATCCGTGACAACACTTTAACCACTTTGTCCTATTTACGATAAATATTTTTGCTTTTTGTTGAAAAAAAAAGAAGAAGATTTCTTTTATCCAATCCATTTGGAAACTAGCCGAATAAACGTTACGAAACTCAAATACTATTAAATCGATAGAGAAGTGTTGATGCACGTGAAATAGGAGTCGTTTACACTATTTCGTGAGAAGTATGCTGGATATATACCCCTTTACCAAAGAGTAAAATTCTCAGTTTGTGTTTGCACAGCTTTAAGGGCAATGAATCGAACGATAATAAGAGATAAAGAAAGTGCGAAAAGGGAGTGAGGAGGATGTTAATTACATTTTAAACGACACCCACATCGTCAATATCAAGAAATGAAAGTGTATTAACGAACTCGCGTATTTGTATATCTGACACATACATACGTGTGTAAGAATGTAAAGGGGAATCTCATCGGTGTGGTTGTGATGACAGAAGAAGCCTATCGAAAGACTGGATAAACAACGTTTTCTTTCCTAAGAAACCCCGTCGAGGGGAAGAAGAAAGCAAGAAAGAAGAGTATGTGTGTTCAGCTTCAATACAAAAGAAAAAATACGATAAGGAGGAGATCGATGATCTCCACTTCCTTTTTTTTCTTTTTTTCGCCTCTTATCGTTTCCACGAACGAAAATACATTTTGCTACTATATCTTGAAAAAAAAAAAGAAAAAGAAAAAAAAAAGATTTATCTTTCGAACGCGATGTGGAATATTCTATTTTTTTTTTTTTTTGTAGAAGGATTAAAGATCGATCGCGACTTATTTATTAATCCATGATCTCGTTGATCCCGAAGAAATTATGATTCTCACGTAATCGTGTTAAAATAATATTTGTTCTTATATTACTCGCGAAATTGCTATCGCTTTAATTGAGTATATATATATATATATATGTATATTGATTTGTCACACACTGTATTTTATTGAAAATCATCTTAGAATTATCGCTGAATAATCGAAGATCGCTATTAACGACGATTAACGCAATTCTGAAAATAAATACGAGGATAATTAAATAAAGGATGAAATTATATAATTCTTAAATATCCAACATGCAAATTTTTTCTACGATCAACGTTACATTTATCATTAATAAAAAAAAAAAATAAGAAAAATAATGATTAACAATGTGAGAGATATTTAAGTATTTGTAATAAAAAATTGATATTGAAGAGAAAAGAAAAATATACGTAGCGATAGTACGAAATGAGATTAGACGAATAAAAAATATTAGAGAAATCCTTTTCACGTGTTACAGGTGTTACTGGATTAACGAGATCCGGCTTACCGTACTGTTACTACTCTTTTTATTTCTCGTACTTTAATCTCGAAGGAAAAGGTAGTTCAATGTAAACTTTCCTTTTTTTGCTCGAATTAAGATGTTGGTTCTAGCTGCTATAATGTCGGGTGAACATACTAAGAAAAATAAAAGAAAATAAAACTCTCCGAGAGTACAAGAGAAAAAAAGAGAGAGAGAGAGAAAGAGAAATGATTCTCATTTCTTATATAGAACCTAACTGAAACAAGACTCGAATGAGAAAATTGTTGTTTAGTATTTCGTTCGGGAGTGTCTGACAAAATGCTATGCCGAGCCCTATGCATCTAAAGTTAATTGAATTGAGTCGAGATACTTGTGATAGTGTTAGAGTTAGAAAACCCTCCTCCCTCCCATATCAAAACAAAACACACCACTTTAAGTGAAATAAGAAAAGTAAAGGGACACCGTACGTAGGTATATGTACGTACGTACATACGAGGTAATTTTAAAGTTCTACGACAGGACTGTAGTTTAAATAATGGAAACTGGTGTTTGTAGTAAAAGGGAACAACGTGTTCCTTCTACCTTGTCCTTGGAATATTACACGCAGATCATGGTTAACCACTAGTATGTGCGTTCAAAGTTTTATGAATTTAATCGTACCTCTCTATGGAACAAATGTAATCTACAAAATTACGATAGAGAGAAAATGTTTGAAACGATATATTTCATATAGGTAACTTACATTAGAATTTATTTCGAGAGTTTTTACGAAAAAGATAGGAAAGAAAGTTGACTAATTTCAAATCGTTATTGCAAAATACTAAATCAATTTTAACGCTATTCCTATCAAATATTTTAATATATGGAATGAGATTTTAGTCAATTTGTGATATAGCGAAGAACATATTTTTAATTTTAAAAACAAATGTTGTGTACATTTTATGCAGGTTTACGTTGACCATGAGTGTGATAGGTTTAACGTTTACGATAAAAATTGATCTCTACCTGTGTTTTTTTAATTTTATTATTATCTTTCTTATTTTTTTTTTTTAAATAAGATAAATATATGCAAAGAATCTCGCTACGAAGTTTAAAGATCTAACTCGTGTAAAAGGTCAAGTGGTTTGGTTCAACAAGTTGAATATATACCGCATACTATCTGAACACAAAGTGTTTAGATAGGACGCACCGATCTGTCTATATCAGTTTTCACTTAACATTATGTTATGCAACACCGATGAGAATGAGAGAGAGAGGAGAGCCAGACACCTACGTATACTTCTTTGAACATCGACATCGACAATAGGGAGACGAGTGCCACGTGTTGCACGCCCTGTTCTCTACTTGTCTAACGAGCTATGAGAATCTCGTAATATCTCGATGATTAAGTGGATCCTTACTTACTTTTGAATACACAATTAATAACACAAGCAATTACAACAACAACAACAAAAACAACACTCTTGAACAAATTTATTCGTTTCGAAAGAAAATGTATTACATTTTTTTTATCAATTCGTAATATATATATTTTTAATTGATTATTAAATAATATATATTATTTTATATATTATTATAATACTTATATTGTAACACTATTTTATTGTAACACATTATTATATATACAATAATAATAATAATATATATATAAAATATAGAGATATGTATAAATAGACGAAAGAAAATGGGTAAGAAAATAAAAGAAAAAAAAGGGAACGATAGAAAATTGTTATCATACTTTCGTAAAGAAAAATTTCAGTAAAAGATAACATTTTCTTCTTAGTCTTTTTACTATCGACTTAGACGAGAACACTCGAAAATGGTATTTGCTTATCGGCCATGCCGATCCTATCGAATACTTTTCACGCGATCCATTCGGTACAGAAACCCTTCGGGACTCATCCAACCCTTAGAAAAACCGCAATGGTTACAGTCTCGCGCTCGTATAGTACAGAATCCAAAGAGGTAAGAGAGAAGATTGCTTCGTTCGAAACGATCGATTCTTTAAAAGTGAGAAAACGAAAAAGAAATATTGTATGTATATGTGTACGTATATATGTGTGTATATGTATGTGTGTTGACGAGACCAATATGATTCAAAATGTTTTCATTTTCTTTTTGAAATCATTCAATATTTATCGAGAAAATATTGAAACCATATTCAAGATCATTTCTTCGATATCTTAAACGAATTAAATGTAATATTCGTCAAAATAATACAACGAGTGATAAATAAATAAAATAATTGTTTTTTTTTTAATTAAGTCATAAGTTTATTAAATGAGTTTATAGCAAAACCTTGATTAAGCAAATTGAACACGCAAATTTGTAATAAAAAAATATATGAATAATAATGAGAGTAAACGTTCTCTTACTCGAAAACAAGAATATTGTCTTTTAAATACCTATCAGTAACTACCACGTACCAAACATAATCCCCCTGTTTCATCTAAGTTCGTCCGATTCGTCAGGAATACACGAAATTGAATAATCCCTTTTTAATCCAAAATCCTTTATTCCCCGAGATTCTCTTCTACTAATTCTACTATACGTCTATTTCCTCATTTACCTTTAGAACTGAAGTTAACTAAAGGATCAACGAGAGAAGACTATACTAGGAAAAGGATACGAATATCTCAACATTTCGAGTTAAACATTTTTTAAATGTTGCAAATAAAAATAACATATTTTATACTATATATAGTATATTATCTTTTTATTATAATATTATGTATAATATTTGTTGTTTTTCCTTTAATTCCTTCTTAATGAAATACATTTTAATAATCTTTCCTACTACGACTTGAGATTATTCTCCTACCTTTTTTATTACTCAAATAAATTAAAAATCTTCTATGAAAGAGAGGTATTTATAATTAGCACGGAGAAATAAATATTAATACGAATAAAAATTTACACGTAATATTTCGAACGAACGAAATATAATATGTGTGTGAGAAAATAGGCTGAGAAACAAGGATGGAGAATGGAAAAACTAGAAAAGATCTGGGATACCTACTGTATCTATGTAAAAGACAAATGATAACGGGAATAGGGAACGAATGCTTTGAATAATGACTTACGCGAGCAGATTTTCTACGTTCTACGTTTCTTGTTTATACGATACGATTTATTCCAAGTACATAAAACACGCCCGATATATCACTTTCGCGTCGATGGGAGCAACCTAAACGCATAGAACAGTACAAAGTTTCCTAACGTTAGGAAACATCGATCAATTCGATGAGAAACATCGCAAATATCTAACACTACTTTTAAACAAAAGTCCACGAATTTGTTTCCGACTTTTTGGATTGATGAAAGTACTCTAAATAGAACGAATCAACCCGTGCCATTTCGTTGAACGTCAAAATCATTGATTGTACTACTTGTTTCCTTGTAACAACTTCTTTTTCTATTCTATTTCACTTCTTCGATTTACCTGAGAATCAAATGAAATTAATATTTATCGTATACGAAGAAAATAAATTTTTACCAATGCTCGTGCATAAACACATTAAACGCATATATATTATAAAAACAATCTCGTAGAATAATCTTGAAGAAAAACTATCCGTTATCAGAAGTGTGGATTTTATTTTTTCTAAAAATAACGTGATATAATATTAAACGATTTTGTTAATAAATTAAAGAAAACAAAAACACACTAACGAGATAATAATAATAATGATAATAATAATAATAATAATAATAATAATAATAATAATAATAATAATAATTTAATTAAATCCGTATATGATTTTACACGAAAATTCATTTATGGAATAAACTCTGAGTGATAATTTGAGAACACCTGCGAACTACCAGATCCCAATCACTTACACGTCGATCCCTTTTCATGTATAAGCATATCGTAGGATACCAAGGGAGAGAAAGAGAGAGAGAGGGACGAATAGTGAAAGGGGTAGGAAAGTCAAGGGAGATCAGAGAGAGTGAGAGAGAAGGATAGATAAAGATGCAAAGTCACGTAGCCGGCAGGTATATTATAGTTACCTTCGGGCGGGTTTGGTGCGTGCTTCAATTAATTGCTAGGATCCCGATTAGCGTTTGGTTGGCTCGCACAGATTAACTGTACATGACTCAGGAACCTTGGTGTTTAGCCAAACGCGTGCCGATATTTAACAGTAAACTATCTATCCCTATTTCTTTTCTAGAACGTAGTGTCTTAAATATCTCGTAAAATAAGATTATGTATTATATTTCTTATATCGCGATGTGATAAAATATAAATGAAAGAAAAACAAATAAAATAAGTTTATATATTTATATATACTTCGACGAATTCTCGTAAAAAGTATCATTTTTTAAAAAACAAAAAGAGAGAGAGAGAACGAACGATACTTCGAAATTTTCTTCTTCTTGTTTGTTTTTTTTCTTTTTCTTTTTTTTTTGTATCGCGATAAAAAATTGTACGTTGTTATATTTTTATCATTGCGTCGACAAATTATTATTATTAACTAACTTCTTTTAAGAGTGAGAATAAAAGTAAGATGAAGATTGATCAAAATAATGATAAAGAAAATTCACGACTTTGGTTGAAAATAATAACCAACGTTTCTACGGAAGCAATACGGAATTATCGTTGTGGATAAAAACGGTTGAGAAAGTAGTAATAGTAATAGTAATAGTAATAGTAGTAGTAGTAGAAGGGTTTACGAGCTGAGAAAATGGCGGGGGATGGATAACCCGAAGAAAAATAAACAAACGTCGTGTTATATCTCTTTGCGGCATCGTACAACGTGCCTTAAACCACCACCAATCCCCATCCCCATCCCCACCTCCACCATCACCACAACCACCTAGTCCGCGAGTGATCCGATGCATTTTTCACGAAAAAAACCCCTTCCTACCCCTCTTCGTGCTTACACCAGCCAATCTTCCGACGTTGAAATTTATCTTGAGAATCTATTCCTCGCGAAACTTACTATACCCACCTAACCCCTTCCTTAAAGTATTACACCCGTAAAACTATCTATCAACTTCGGGAACCAACGCTAGCTTTTTCTTTTTCTTTCTTTCAGTTTTTGTTTTCTTTGTTTGTTTTGCCAATCATATCTTCCACTATCGTTCTCTTTCTTAGTTTTATTTTTTCTTTTCTTCTTTGATATCAAATTACTCGTTTTTTTTCTTTATTATATAATTAATATTATATATCGTTTGTTGTTGTTGTTGTCGTTGTCTTATAGGAATAAAAAGTATTATAGTAAAAGACCGAATGCAATAATCACATCTCTTATATCTACGATTATCTTGTTAAACTTTATCACCAAGATTACGTTAGATATCGTAATATTAATTTTTATTCTAACGTTATTTTACACGGTAATAATTATTCATATGTTCGACCGAAAATCTACTTCGTTTCTGCTTTTTTTTTGTTTCTTTCCCCTCACCTCACGAAAGAATGAGAATAATTGAACGCGAAAATGTTACTCATAGAAAATAATTATACGTCGTTCATTGTTACGTTGCTGAAGAGATAAAAATCTTCTCGAATTTCCTGGTTCTCGACAATGCACAGATCGTTGCCGGCCCATTGATGATTCATTTCATCTTTTCTCGTTTTTTATCAATTGTTCACATGAAAATTCAATCGAATTGTGCTAACATTTATCACGTCAAATTATTATAGAACTCATCCTTCATACGATCAAAACCAAGAGACCCGTCAATAAATCTTTATATCTTTCGATATCCGTCCTACAATACAATTTTTATATACTTTTCTATATATTTTCTTATGTACTTTTTTCCTTTTTCTTCTCATTTTTGTTTCGAATTTTTATATAGGAAATCAATATATCTCCCCCGACGTATATTATAAATAATTCACATTTATTTTTACCAATTGATATATATATATATATAAGAGTACAAATTTATATATAT
>NW_014569681.1:401884-402826 GCF_001313835.1 Polistes canadensis | reverse complement strand
CACTGTAAATATATATATATATATATTTGGTATATAGTATAATTTTACAATTATAGGATATAAAACTTTGTTCATGCTTGAGTTTAACAACGTGCGATATAAACCAACCAACCAACCAACCATTCGAGTTTAAATTCAATCTCACTTATTCGCTCACTCACTCACCCTCACTGATAATCCTCCCCCCCCTTCCCCACCAAGTAACATGTTTGATAGATAATCTAATTTAATAAACGGAGAAAAAAAATATATATATACCGAATGAAATTGCACGTATAAAATAAATTGTTGATCTCACAGCAACGTCGATCGCGTTTATTTATTTCGTACGAAACAATAAATAAAATGAAAAACACACAAATTTCAATGGTTCTCAAACAAAAAAAGGGACAGAAATGAGTCATCTTTCGTTAATTTTTCGATCGTTAAAAATGTGATTGAAGAAATTAATCGATTGCCATATGAATAAAAGAAGAATATTTTAAGTTAATTTTGAATAGATTTGAATAAAATTTTATATCTCTCGGAGAGTTATTTTCTTCAGATTTATTATTCAACTTTATGAATCTAACAGGACGAGCAACACGGTATTCGTTATTATTAAATCGATATAAATTAAAATAACCGATCATAATCGTAATACTTTTATCCAACAGAAGGAAAATAACATAACATAATATATCAATCTATCTATATCGGATACATCTACCAATTCTTTGGCATAACCCAAACAGAATTTATATGCCATTTCGATGAACGTCAATATTAAACGTTTAAACACGTGGGACGATATTAAAGCTGCCTCTCGTTATCGATAACGAAGCAATAAATTAAACAAAGATAATAGAAGAGAGAAAGAAAATAAAAAATGCATAACTCTGCAAATAATAATATAATACAATCTCGGAAACCATTATGATTATTTCAAAATTAATTCATTCG
>NW_014569681.1:394868-397368 GCF_001313835.1 Polistes canadensis | reverse complement strand
AAAAAGGGAAAAGATTTTCTTCCTTTTTGTCTTTTTTTTTTTTTTATTATCCGCAAACAAAGGCAAATTGTATCTGAAAAATGAAGAAAAATAAATCTATCTCAATTGATTTACTTTTTTTTAAAATCGATATTAAATATTTCTTCTTATTTCACATTACTTTTTTACAGTTCGAAAGTATAATTGTATATATATTTGTATTATTACTTTAGATGAATTTAATTGCGAGACAAAAATTACCTTTGTAATCAGGTTTATTCGCACGCGTTACACCACCTACGATGTTAGATTTAATACTTTATTGATACGTAATCGAAGCAGTGTGATTAGACGGATGGTGTTTGATCCTAACGGATGTAGTTCTAGAAGCTTTGAGACGATACAAGTCCTCTGTTCTATCATTTCACCTCTCTCTCTCTCTCTCCCTTTGCCTTTCTCTGTCTCTCTCACTTCCTGTTTTACATTCTCCCTTGATCGATCTATACTAAGAACCTACCATGTAACCTAACCATTGTAACGAGTAGGATACACGTAGTCGAACAACAGTCATTTTCTGACAAAACACATCTCTATCCTTTCTCAACTATCCCATCTAACTCATAATAATATTTTCTCTTGATATAAAACAAAGAAACAAATTTGATTTTATTAAATATTATCAAATATAAGAAAAAAAACAAACAAAAAAATAAAAAACAATTCAAATATAATATCACATTTTATCTTTCACAGCCTAGAGCAAGCAATTTCTCGTTACAATTTCAAAACC
The DNA here is from genome assembly GCF_001313835.1 of Polistes canadensis. NCBI lineage: Eukaryota > Metazoa > Arthropoda > Insecta > Hymenoptera > Vespidae > Polistes > Polistes canadensis. The sequence continues at coordinate 396,599 of NW_014569681.1, read as the reverse complement.
CATAACTTTTATTCGTATTTCCTCATGCGTAATTATATAAATTGTAATGTCGAACGAACTAATATTTCGCGAATTGTTTGCGATAAAGAAGAAAGTAAATAAGTAAGTAAGGAAGTAAGGAAGAAAATATATATATATAGAATAAAAGAGAAAGAGGCAACAAGTTGCGAGATCCTTACGGGATCCTCTTCCGACATTGTAAAGCGTGCCTCTTACGTAAGCATTATTTATGTACCTCAGAGGCATAGCTGTGTTTCACGACGAAAACTCCAAGAATTAAGGGGCGGAGTCTCAACCGAAATGGGGTTGGTAGAAAAGGTAGAACTAGCTCCTGTTGGTATGCCATAAAGAGAAAAAGCGAATACTATACTACACAGAAGGAAGAGAAGGGCCCTTCCCCTTTTATGCAGAGTACCTAGAAAACTCAACGGGGAGAAGCATCCCTTGACTCGTCCTTCGGACAACAAAAATCTCCCATCCTCTATTGCTGCTGCTGCTTCTGCTTTTCGTGATTTTCTACGAAAAGGAAAACGAGAGAAAATGAAAGAAAGAGAGAGAGAGAGAGAGAGAAGTTTCGTGTCCCTTTTTTCAAGGGATGGACGCAGAAAATTTACCGAAATAGAAAAGAGGATGAGTATTCGTTTTGAAGGATCAAACGTTTCTCTCTTTCTCTCTCTCTCTTTCTTCCTCTCATGGTATTTTGGACGTTCCTTTTTCCTCGAATTTATCCGAACAAATGAAAATACTTGGCGTAAACATGCATTTCGGAGCACGTAACATCCTAAACTACATCATATTTTCTCTCTCTCTCTTTCTCTCTCTCTTTTTTTCTCCCTTTCTATATTTATTTATTTCTTTATTCGACGATTTTTATTTTTTAATTGAACAAAAGTGACAGATATATGTGAATAGAACGAATATACACATATTATATATATATATATATATGTATTTCAATATGATTGAATTACTTGGAACGTTCGTGTTGATTTATAAATGGATACGTTATAAAATCTTTGGTATTCAAATTATTACGATTAAATATTAAATTACATGGGGTTTTAAGTTTCTCGACAAATTAATATTTATTTATTTTTTTTTGTTACGATATAAATATATCTGATATCCGCGTAATTAACGTTCACGAATACATCAACGTTTGAATGAAAATAGTAAGAAAAGCAAATATCCTGATATACGATCGGACACTTTTAATTAATTAACATTTTAAATATCCGATAAAGTTAGAAACAAATATTCGAACACACATTTTAATAGATAAGTTTACGTTCCTTCAATTCGTGATGTAACTTTTCTCGACGAATAAAAAACTAGCTTTTCGTGAGTTTTTTTTTTTTTTTTAGGTATTTTTCACTCGTCATACTATCACACTATTTTATAGACGATACACGGATATGTACTCGTATATATGTAGACGTACGCACGCGTGCACATGCACACACATATACACACCTACTAACAACATACAAGAAAGGTGCCGACCGTCACCGCGTTATTTCGCATCGCGTTTTATCGGAAAAGTTTTAATTCGGTTATTCATCGCCGATAACGGCATTCAATATTCGACCGGTATTGCCAATATTCATACTCCTAGTCATTGCGTTCTTTGCCTTTAACCGAACAATATTCCCTTTCTCAAAAGAAAAATCTACCTTTTAAAAGGTTCTGCCTTTTTCTCGTCGAAATATATAATATTATATATATATATAT
>NW_014569681.1:372540-394097 GCF_001313835.1 Polistes canadensis | reverse complement strand
ATACATATAATATATAAGAATAACGTAAATAGGTATTGTATATCTTTTGAAATATAAAAAGGTGTGGTGTGGGATAAGGTGGGAGGGAGGGGGCTGGGTGGGTGAGTGAACAAAGGAAAAAGGTAAATCGATAGATCGATTTTCATGGAATCGATGTAGGCACGTCAAACGTTATCGGTGATCGGCTGCCGTCGGCTATTTCCGGCTTTATCACCTATCAACTTAGAGAAATCGCTTACCCCGAGGCAACTTCTTGTTCTACCTCAGCTGTTAGAGAGAAGGTAGAGAATGTAGAAAGCAGGTGAAGGAGAATGAGGAGGAGGAGGAGGAGGAGGAGGAGGAGGAGGAGGAGGGAAGAGTCGAAAGGAGGTGGGGGAAATGTGAGAAGCAAGACACCTCTGCAACATCAAGCCCATCTTACTTCGCTTACGTTGAAAAGTCTCAAGTATTTACGTAAGCAAGCAAGCAAGTAAGTAAGTAAGCAAGCAAACAAGCAAACAAGCAAAGGAAAACGTGGAATAGATAATGGTGGAAAAGAAACTTCGGAAAAAAAAAAGAAAGAAAAAGTTCAAAAAGTGTGTCCTGTCTGTCCTGTCTGTCTGTCTGTCGTTTCTTTCTCAGTTCGTAATATTTGCACGATTGTGAACAAGATTCCCCCCGTTGTTCGTTAGAATTGATATTTGTATTACAAAACAAAGCAAGGAAAAAAAGAAGAAAATATCTTGGAAAAGAAAAGACTATATTATTATTTTTATATACGATTTCTTTCTTTTTTTATTTATTATTTTCAATCTATATATATGAGAGTAGATACTCAATGTTCTAATAGTTGAAAAATATCAAACAATATTTTGTCGGTAAACACGTTGGGCACTCTCATGAGACGGAATTCAAATATCATCATGGAATAATACAATTTCGTATCTGGCCTATTTGTAAAGTAACTGATGCGAAATAAACATTCAATATTTTATCAAGGATTTGTTAAGAAAAGCAAGCAAGCAAGGAAGCAAGCAAGGAAGCAAGCAAGGAAGCTTCTTCGGAGAAACGTTGGAATTGCTTACGTCATGTTCATTCGCAATACATCAATATTCCGCATACTCCTAGTCTTGAATTCATAAAATGCATCCCTTACTTCCTCCACTCTCCCACCACCCCCTCAGCCACTCTCCTCTCTCAAGTATGCCTATAAAAATAGATCTCTCTTGGCACACGAACACGTTGGTTTGTCATGAAAAATGTATATATACATATACATGCAAACGAAGAAAGTTTAACTCCGTATGCCAATGAACTTTGAACATCATATCGGATCCTCGATTATCTATTATTTTCAAATGGTATCAAAATTTTCATGGAAAAAGAAAAAAAGGAAAAATGTCAAAGAAGAAGTTTCATTCATTCATTCATTCATTCATTTTCTTTTCCCCCGTTCCCAAGGTATTAAAGTTTGAGAAAACAAATAAAAAACTAACAAAAATGAGACGATGCAACGAACGTTGAATTATTTGACGAAAAGAGTAGGATTTTCATCGAGAAAGAGAAAGAGAGAGAGAGAAAGAGCCATCGGTGTATCGGAGAAGAAAATCTATATAATCCTTCAGAGTATGCATACATACATACAAACATACATACATACATTCATACACATATTATAAAGCTTTCATATGGGAAAGGGTTGCAAAGGAAGTAGCACAGGCCAAGTGGTATTATCGATAACGATTAAGAGAAGTAGAAATAAAAAGAAATGGTAGAAAAATATCTGTCAATAATATAGAGAATCGAGGGGGGGGTTGAGAGAGGGTTTGAGGGGGGATGGAAGGAAGTCAGAAAGGATCGTTGCATGATTTGTGTTTGATAGTATCTCTCTCTCTTTCTCTCTCTTTATTTTTCTCTGATACGAAAAGCAATAATAAAAAAAAACCATGCTCCCCGCGTGTCTCGCAATCATCTTCGCGAAGGGGCTGGGTGGGGAAGGGGAGGAAACGATGACTCCCCGTTGCACGATTCAAGGTCGAACACAACCTGAGAGACAATTTATGTGGGGTTCGATTGTGCGACGAAAAAAAAAAAAAAAAAGGGTCTACTACGTTTTCCCGGGTACGATCGGTATCAATAAGTTCCGATACACAATAGTCATTGGAACTTCGATCTTTTTCATAAGAAAAAAAAAAAAAAAGAAGAAAAAAGGTATCCTTTCTCTTCCTTTGCTTGCCCTTTCCCTCCCCCTCCCGTTCATTTCTATTCATTTTTCTTTCTATTCTCTTGATACCCCCCTCCCCCTCGTATAAACCAGCACCACCATCACTACCACAATCACCACTATTACTCGTTGATACACAACAAGAGTTCGAAGTTCGCGCGGAAAAAGCATTTCGTAAGATTACTCGGGGGACAGTAGTACCTTTTTATAAGGGCCTTTCTTTATTTTTCTTCCTCTATTCGTATCGTCCTACTCATCGGACTCTTTCCCATCCTTTCACCCCCCCCCCTCCTCACCCACTTCTTCCTTCTCATCGTGGTATCTATAATTTTCTTTCTCGCGTTCACTCGAGTAGCAAAGAACTGAATGTGGTGGTCGACTCGATCGACGACATTGCGACTGGATCGATGCTTCTTCAATGCATTATTCATAATATAACGCTGTTCTTCTACTTCTACTTCTACTTCTACTTCTGCTTCTACTTCTTCTTCTTCTTCCTTTTCCTCTTCTTTATCTTTATTTTCTTATTTCGTTCGTTTCGTCGAAGCCCCTTTTACCTTCTTCACGGTTCGTTCGTTTAACCATCACGATGTATTATAACGAATGACTTCCCTTTTGTTAAGTTAACGAGACTCACTTGCAAAACGAATGTTTCTATCATTTTCTACGTTTTTCTCTATCTATTTTTCACATACTCTTCTTTTCTTTTCTTTTTTTTTATATATATATTTATTATCATTACGATAAAAAATAGTAATAGGATAAAACAAGAGAAGAAAATTGGTTGTTTATAGTAAAACTTATATGGATACGTAAGAACAAAAATTAATTCAATTGATTTTCGCGTTAAAATTAAAAACAACAAAAAAAAAAAACAAAAGAACAAAAACGGTCGAGAAAAAAAAAACAAATGGAAACAATATAGTTAGGAATAAAAATCTATCATCATTCGTTAGGCTTTCATTTGTATGAAGTTTCGCCACCCCCACCCCTTCCTCTCGCCACCACCCCACCCCACCCAACCACCCATCTTAAAATTTATACGTTTTGCCTCGTCGTATTTTCAAACGGGAACGTAGAAACTTCGACATTGTGTACCGGAAGAATTATACGATTTACCCTCGGAACAAGACTGCGCAAAACACCTCCGGGGAATAAGAAAGTTCGAGAAAACGGTTCTCTGTGTGTGTGTGTGTGAATCTATTTGAAATACCCGCTTGAAAGACAGACGACGACGACAACGACGACCAGGGGTGAGGGGGTGGGCCGGGTGAGTGAGGCTGATTTTGCATCCACCTTTATAACGCGCAGCAAACTATTCGCGCGAGAAATTCTTAACGAGCTACGAGTGGGATAGGAATGAAAAAAGGGAAAAAAGAAAAGGAAAGAAAAGAAAAAAAAAAAGAAAAACGAAAAGGGGGAACATTGTTTATCGGATTTAACGTGAACACGAATTTGATCGTCGTCGTTAAATAAAAAGACATTGAATAATATGACGATGATAAAAAAAAGAAAAAAAGAAAAAAAAGAAGATGGCTTATGAGAAAGAACAAGAGAAACGAATTGAAAGATTTAAGGTGAAATTTTACGATCGAACGGAAACGTTAATCGCATTTAATGTCCGATTGGACGAAAGGTAAATATGCCCTTTTTTATAGAAGGTATTTTAAAAGAAAATAGAAATTGAAAGTGCGATAAAAATATACTTATAGGATTGAAAGAGGATTTTCTTTTTCTTTTTTCTTCTTCTTCTTTTGCAAAACTTTTTTTTTTATTAGAACTACTCATTGTAGTTTTCTCAAATTCGTTTCCTTTTCATACAGGATTGTTATATTATATATTTTTAGTTTTCGTTTCGTAACAGATTATTTGAATGAAACAGTTTGAACTTATTATCAAAATTGTGGCAGAGTTTCGAGCGCAGAAATTCAGGTTTCGAATTTGATATTGAAGAAGCTTCTTGGAAATGGAAATGGAGCTTTCGGACTGTGCTTGATTATTCTTGGCTCGAGATAACAGACTCACCATCGGGTGTAGATGATCGTGACTTCGTTTAGTTTTGATTTTATTGATCCAAGACTGTTAACTTTGAAATTTGTTATTAGGACGAGCGAATATTAATAATGTTTCGTTAATTTTGTTATTACACGCGAGTTAAATGTTGTTCCGATTAGTATTCGTCAAAGTAATTCGTACAACTTTGTAATACTTATCATGTAAGGATCATCAAAAATCAGAATATTAAATCAGAAACATAGATTACTAAAATCATTCGTATTATTACTTGTTATTCTTGTTATATAATAATATAATGCTACCCGATCTTTGTGTGCTGAATTATTTGCAATAAGTTTGCAATAATAAAAAGAAAAACAAAAAAAACGAAAGGATTCTTAATTAATCGATTAACGAGACTTAACGTAAAAAGGGAATAGAAAATATTTGGAATTTTGAATGGCAACATCTTTCTCCGCAGATAAATACGTCGAGAAAAGGGGTTTGAAAAAGTTTCCGACTGGGAGACAAATCGTTCGTAAACGTACAAACTCTGTAGAGAGAGAGAGAGAGAGAGAGAGAGACACACACGTAGAACGCTAGACGTATATAACTCTCTCGGTTTTATGGAAAAACTTGTCCCAGTAAGATTTTGAAAAGGAAGGAGAAAGTTGAGCGTTTCACAGATGCGCCGTGACGTTTACGTACAACTTAAGAAGATTTAAGAATCGAATCCCACGTGCGCAAGAAAAACCTTAAGAGGGTGAGTGAGTATCAGTAAGAGAGAGAAAGAAGAACGAAAAAAAAAAAAGAGAAAAAGAAAGAAAAAGAGAGAGATAGAGATAGTTTCGAATTTGGAGGAAGAAGAAGTTTGCTTGGTAAACGTTTCGAGAGATGGGAAACGAGATAGGTATAGTCAAAAAAAAAAAGAAAAAAAAAAGAAAACGAAAACGAAAGAAAGAAAGAAAGAAAGAGAAAATAGACAGATAGAAGAGAGTCTTGAGAAACGAATGAAGGAATAATCGATTTTGTTCTGGTATCGGCTCGCATTATGATTTCCTCGAATCTTCGACATATCGAACCTCGGACTCGTACTACTCGAGCGATAATTTATCGCGATGATTTGACAAGAACGCGTCCGTTCGAACATACAAAGCGCCCTTTCCTTGTCGAGTTTCGCGATTAATTCGTAATTACACCGTACCGGCTGGCGTACCGATAAATCGAAAGCACATTATGTATATCGATTGACGTGGGGCTGGGGTTGGGTGGCTGGGGGTGGGAGTGGGGGTGGGGGTTGGTCGAACTGCATCGCTATTAATATTTAAAGGCCTTCTGCGTGGAACTGAAATCCCTGAATGAAGATACGAGAGATAGAGGAAGAGAGTGAGTGAGTGAGTGAGAGCATGATCGAACGACACAACGATAATCCAGGAGCTTTGCTTGTCACTACTGATATCACCGAACTTGGTATATAATCAAAGATAACTAGAACGTCGATAACCGATGTACAATGTTATGGAAACATCGATCTTCGACGACTGTGTAGTTGAGATAATTGTACCTGTTCTTAACACGAATCCCATGATCTGTTCTAAGATTGAATCTTGTTACGAATATACATATTATTTATATATACGTTAGACACTCTTTAACTTATTAATTTTATTAATGTTGATTCTTGAAAAGTAACTTTTATTTGTAATTTATATTTCGACACATATATATATAGTTTTATAATATAATATTTTAATTTTATTTTATATTTTATATATAATTATATATAATATATATATTTTTCTTTTTTCCATTTCAATGCATGCACACACACACACATCGTAATGTAATAGTATTTCTCTGTAATGTATAATTTTTTGATCAAACAAATTCACACTATATTCTAAATTATTTTCGTTTTGAAGAAATTTTTGTTGGTTAATAAAATTTTTGGGAAAGAAAAAAAAAAGGAATTCTTATTTCTCGCATGATGTAATTTCAAGGCTTATTGTTCTGCTATGATATATAGAAACGTTCTATTGAGATCGTGTGCCCGATAGAAACGATTGCATTTCGATTGCATATATATGTGAGGAATAGTATATAGGAATAAGATCGAATTGGTGAGAAAGCCTTGAGCGACAGAAAGCTTCCTCGCATTTAAATTCGATAAGCGGACGATGCACCTAGAACCCTTAAGTAGAATCCTCTCGTTCTTCGAATATAACGCTCGTCTTCTTCCCTTGAATCTCGAGACTTATCCGAGAAAGACGACGATGAATCTCCCAACCCCCAGCCCCCGGCNAACCCCCCCAACCCCCCAATCCCCGGTAACTTTCAACGAGAAAATAATCTATCCTCAGGAGAATTAATTTTATCATGAAACCAAAACCGGGTAAAAGGGAGAGATATAACATCGAAAGGCGCTAATATTAAAACTAATCTCTAATCAAACGATTCTTATCATATAAATATATGTATATATATATATGAATTTTGTTTATATTATCAAAAGATAAGAAATTAATTAGAACGGTGCATATATACATTTTATTATCAATCTTATATATATAATCGTCTTTTGCATTTTTATATTTAAAATAAAATTTCCTATTTAAAATGTATCAAATTTCTTCATTATTTTCAAAAAAACAAAAGAAAAAAAAAAGCTAAGCTATAACTTTTAACCGAATAAACTCGTAAATTTTTGTTAATTTTAATTATACTACACACACGATAGCGTGTTAGCTTTTAAATGCACTTTTAAGTATTACAATTAATATTAATCAAAATTCTACTATCCTAAATTAATCTATTTCGAAAAATATCTAAAAACTTTTAATCCCACTTTACAAATATCTCTATCGAATAATATTCATGTTAATAAATATTAAATTATTAAATTTATTAATACACAAAATTATATATGCTAAAATAATACGACAATATACAATATGCGATATTATTATTATTATTATTACTTTGAATGCATCGTTAAACGTTTGTTCTACTTATCCCAATATATTTCCTCTTAATTATATTATCCTAATAATTAAATATTATATTATCTTAGTGTTATACAACAAAGGTTAGCTTAGAAATTTCGTGTTTAAAACAAGATGCCAAAGTAAGACTATAACTTCGACTTAGTTAGTTAGTAGGTGGTGGTACAGGTTCCTCTCTCTCTCTCTCTCTCTTTCTCTCCTGTGGTTAAAACACCTAAAGCCTGTCGTAAAGCAGTGGTGTCGTTAATCGAAGGTCAAAACGAAGCCAAAGAGAAAGAATGAGAGAGAGAGAGAGAGATAGAGAATAACGTAATGCCAATAGTGCAATGAGAAAGGACAACGAATTGTCCGGCAAGCTCCGAAAAGCACTTAAGCGTTAATACTAGCGTGTGTTTCGCGGGAGGGGGGTGGCAAGGGGGCAAGGGGGCAGTGGGAGTGTGGGGAGGGTTGGTTCGTAAGAAACTTTACCGGTTAGAACGAGTTTCTGGACGGGATCTTCCGCTTGAAACCATCGGAATCTGGTTAGTAGTTGAATGTTGTGTACAAGAAACGATTGAAACTTCGAAACAAAACACATTTAAGTTTTCTTTTCCTAAGATTTTGGTTCTCTTTGGATACGTACGTGCTTCTGCTACGTACGATCATATTCTTCTATTTCTTCTACCCATCTGCGGAAAACGATTCGACCAATACCAACTTTACGAACAATTATGAGGAATACGTCAAAATGAAAATTCAAAAAGATATTCAATTAATTTGTGTTCTTTTGATCATTGTGTCTCGTGGCGTTTATGTGTATATCGTGATCATTGAATGTTACAAATCATATGTTTTAAAAATACATACTTATTTTAATCTAGGTTCATAGAAATTTGTCTAATTGTGAGAATTTTATTTTTGTAAATGGTCATATAGTATTACAATCGAGTAGAATTGAAAAATCGAAAAATTATACAATTTTAACGTAGAAAACAAACTAACACACAATAAGATGAAAGAACAATATAATATTCATTATTATTCATTAAAAATATTATTAATATTTTATTTTCAAAATGTACAATACAATAATGTTGACCTGACTCCAAAGAAAGATAGAAAATTAGATTAAATGTCCCCAAAAATCTGATGAGATAATATTAAAATGAAGGAAAAAAAAGTAACAAATCTTTAGTTTCGTATCTCGTTGATGGGTATACCACGACTACGAATGAGAGACGTAAAAATAAAAGAAACCTTCCAGAACGATAATGATGATAATAATAATAGTAATAATAATAATAATAATAATCTAAGTTTATGTCACGAGCTATCCATGGTCAAGATGAAAAGAACGAACAATGATCTTAGAAAGTAGGGTATTACGATAGTGTCATCCTTTTATAACCCTCGAAGTTCCCCGACGGCGGTGGTATAGTGATCTCTCTAGGTGCAGTAAAAAAATGAAGCTTCAGATAAATGACCATAATTCGGTTTATCCTTCTTCCAGATATATAGTTCTTCTTTTTTCTTTTCTTTTCGTTTTTTTTTTTTATGTCTTTATTTTACGTCTTCCACCGAATATATGTATCGTGTTTCGAAACTCTCTAAGCTTACGTAAAAAATAGATAACTCTTATACGCATGCGTATAAATATTATTCGCGGATAACAAGATAAACACGAATACCTGATAAATTATATTATCCTGTGAAAATATATATTATTTTTATTTCAATATCTTCCACACATATAATAATTTTAACCTAAAAAGTAACAAAAAAATAATTAATTATTCTCGATAAATAAATTATCATAGTTATATTACGTGACGTGAATATTTTTTATGCACGTACCTAGGAAAGGGGGTGGATTGATTGGCAAATTTGGAATCTGGACGAGAAAGAAAATGTTTCCTTTTTTTTTTCTGTTTTAAATAAAAATTAGTTCGAGAGAGATAGTATACGATTGTTTTTTACGATAGGCTAAGAACATTTCAATCTACTCACGTATAATGTGTATTTAACATAATCGAAAAATATAAATAGACACGAAAGAAGAAGTTAAACATTTACAGGGGTAAGAGAAGGGTGGGAAGGGAAGGGGTTGTTGCGTTCGTCGATAAATCCGTCCACTTGAAGTGAACTACGGAAATATGTGAAACGTCATTAGAACTAAGGCTTCTAAACGCAAAAAGAAAACGAGGTCAGTGATAAGAGCGATACGAATCTGTTACTATCACACCCTTCTTCGTGTTCGTGTCCGTGTGTGCGTGTATAGGACCACACAGTAATGCCAACGAGTTTGAAGTTCGTAATTATTCCACCACGACCATTAACATTCTACGCAACTAATTAGAGTAATTACAAACTGACCGTATCGAGAAAGCGTAGGGAACTATAAACGGAAGTTAAGGTATAGTTTGGCGTGCTTTGGCTCGTGTTCCTACAAATCATGTCATAAAATTCTTCGACCTTATGACACACCCATGCACGCGAATTATAACGAGAATTACACCTCCCCCATGGGAGAGTGTGCACGCGCTCTTTCTTCCTTCCTTCTTTTTTTCCTTTTTCATTCTTTTTTTTTTTTTTTTACTTTTTTTCTTCTTCCTTTCATCTAAAGTTCGAAACGCGAAACAACATAATTGTGTGTAAAAATAAAACAAATAATAAATATTAATAAATACACTCTTAAGTATATATATATATAAATATTATATTATTGATTAAAACGCGCGACGCGAATTTGGCGAATAAAATTTTGATTACAGAAATGTCGGAGAAACGAAAATAATAAATTATAAGAATAAAACGTAAAAGAAATTTCTTAAGGTGGGAGGAAAGATTGTAACCTATAAAAAAGAATAAGCAACTTTTTTAACTGTCCCATAAAAAGTTATTCTTCATTGTGACACACTAAAGTATTACCTCTATACCATTTCTCTTCTTCGTTCTGAGAAAAATCTCTCACTTAATAAAATAATAATCGTTTTCTTATAATATAACTTCGCGAACTACCACTTTTGTTCGATTTCGAATGCAAAACGTTTCATAAAAAAAAAAAACACAAAAAAGAAAGAAAACGAAAAAAAATTAAAAGCATACCATAAATTCTACTACAGCGCGTTATAAATAATATTTAAAAAAATACAAAAAAAAAAGAAAAAGATAAAACTATAGAGTTAATCTCTTTTTTATTTTCATTTTATTATTTTCTCTCGATCTATGTGATGTATTTTTTTTTCTTTTTTTTTTTTTTGTTTAAATAGAAGAAAACAAAATTGGGTTACAAGAAACGTTTTATGAAAGGGAAAAAAGAAAATAAAAAAAAAGGAAAAAGTAACATTGGGCAAAAGGGAGAAAGTGGAAAAAAACATTGTGGACTAGAAAAACAATCATTCGTTGATGGGTTTCGATTCGATCTAACGGCGTTGTTGTCTGCGTGCATATCCGATGGAAAAGAGCCCTTGAACAATGGCACTCTTGCGTTTCGAAAGATCGTTCCCCGAGGAGTTTAACAGTCCTGGGTTGTAAATCGAGTAAACGATTTGAGGTATATCTCGGAATCTAGAATACGCGTTACCCCTTCCCTCTCTCCCACCCAGCCACCAATTTAAATTTCAACGCTATTACGATAATTCTTAACGAGTTATCAATCTGTGACAACTGCGTTTGTTTTACATTTTTATAAATAATATTATTCTAGAGGAGAAATTTTCGTTACCTATTACTATACGACGAATTCGAAAAAAACTAAACACGAACGCTTGATCTGCAACAATCACGCATAAAATTTACAAAACTTTATTTCCTTTTTTTTGTTTTTTTTTTTTATCGTTTATATGTAAAACAACATTTTTTATTTATATTTCTTTTTTATTTGTTATTTTCGATAGATATGAACGAAGAGTAAAAAAATGTGCGAGTATGCTAATGTGCGATCAAAAAGTACGTTCGTTCGTGCGATATTTTTTCAAAATGATATCGAAATAAAATGAAAAAATTGTTGAAATAATAATAATAAAAAAGAAAAAGAAAAAGAAAAGTAAAAACTCTCACAATCGTCCCTAACGATAAATTTAACGCACAATCTTAAAAGTGGTCTATTGCGAAGACGAGATTATAGATATAAAAAAAAAATAAAGGGAAAAATTGTCGAAACTGGCACGCGTTATATGGGGAGTCCATCGTAACGTTCGTTTTATGGGGTTGTCGGAGAACTGAACGAGCCCCCATTTTAAAATGTTCTCATTAATTCTCTCGCCGGCTATCAAAGTTTTTTTTCTTAACGACTGTTTCTTTTCTCTCTCTCTTTCTCTCTCTCTCTCCCTCTCTCTCTCTCTCTTTCTCTCTTTCTCGACCTGTTGCTGCTAAAGGCTCGGTTACAATTGTCGTAGCACGAAAGGACGGTGGTTTGAAAGATGTTCATTAATAAAAAAAAAAAAAAAAAAAATGATATATTTCGTGACAATACAATAAAATTATATAATATATTCGTAGGGGTAAGAGAGATTTAAACAAAACAAAAAAAGAAACGAAATATTGTTAAATATTAAATTATTTCAATGTTACATTTTTAAATTTAAACTAGCGCGTACAAGATTTTAATTAGAGCATGAAAATAAAAACTACTTTACAGATCATGGATTTAAATTCAAGTAAAGAATATCTGTTAGTGGTATTGAAACGAGTATATATATATATAAATACATATATATATGAAAACTGAGAGGTTGTTTGTCATCCTCTTATTGCCGCTGGCACGATTTTCTTTCATTTTCTCCTTCCCTTTCGTAAAGAAAAAGAAGAAGATGAAAAAGAGCAAAAAGACGAACTAGGAGTGCCGCGTTTTATGAAGTTTTAGAAGTGAGCGAGCGAGTTAAAAGAGAACTTTATAAGGGACCCCGGTACATTAGAGCAAATTTAATCTTAATGGAATTAAAAAGAAATATATTTTCGAAAAAGGGAATTGTCGATGATCTACGTAGTTGGTTCGTAGAAATTAGAAAAAAAGAAAACAAAATATATATATATAAAGAAAAGGAACGGTGTCAAAGAGAATTTATAAAACGCGTTCGATATGCTTTACGACGGAAGAAAACGTTTGACATGAAGATGAGAAAAAAAACAAAAGCAACAACAAAAAATATACAAAATTGAATCAACTGAAATGAATGTTTCATTAATTAAAAAACAATAAAAACAAAATGTTATTACGAGTGCATATAAGATAGAAAGAAGCAACGTGTTTATTTATCATCCTAGTATCATAGATATTTAAAATTTATCTGAACTGTGATTTCTATTTTAAAAACAAGATAATACGAGCAGCTCAGAGGAGTTGAGATTTTATAATTTGGTGATGGTTAGGTAGTATGGTGGTAGGTAACCACTGCACCACCACACCCACCACCACCACCAGCAACAGCAACAACAGCAACAACAGCAACAGAAGCAAGGTAGGTATCCATTAGCGTAACGCCACCGATATTCGTTGGTTGAGATACATATGTCGACGTATTTCCATAAGCCGATGTGTAGTCCGTGAGATTTGCGTGTTCTGACCGAAACACGGAAGCGTATGTGCGCCACGACGATTTGTATAGCTCGACATTTGCGGGTCATTCGATACATTCCGAATGAAACCTACAGAGGAGGAAGAGGAATAGCACACACACACACATACACACACGCATGCATATATGCACCATACATATTTCGCAAACTCCAAACTTTTTATTCATGAAAAACATTTTAAATTCCAATAGGAAAATTACTCTCTCAGTCTGTACGTATACCTACATTCGAAGTATACAGAATATTTCGGTTTAACAGGATCATTAGAAAAAACGTATACTCTATTTCTTTTCTCAGTTCTCTATTGAGAAAAAATTTGAAGAAGAAATGCGTCGATGTAAAATGAATTTCGTGTGCATAGGAATAATTGTTTCCTGGAAATAAAGCATAATATCTTTTCTTAGATATTACTTTATACGAATGAATTGAACGGGATATATATGTTACAGGTAAAAAACATTTCTTTCTAAACCTGTTTATCTTCTGATACGATAGAGAACAAAAGATACAGATTTCCGTGGGAATCTCTATGAATATCTGTCTAACTATTATCTAGAAATAAAAATATAGCCTGAACCTTTGCAAATCGATTTATAACTCGATAAGGTATTTTACACGTAARAAAAAGGGTGTACTTTAATTTAATATAAGTTTCATTAAAATCTATTCACTTTTAGAATAAAAAATATTTGCCGAAACTTTTCAAAGAAATGGCAAAGTAAAAAAAATTTGCAGCCTCGCATTCTTTGCCATTTTATGAACCTTTTTAGATTGATTTATAAGTTGATATGGTATTTAACGCATAGACAAAAGATTGTACTTTAATTTAATATAAAAATTATTAAAATCCATTTGCTAAAAGTATAAAAAATATTTACCGAAACTTTTCACAGAAATTGCAAAGATGCACAATTTACAGCATTGCATTCTTTAACATTTTATGAAGTTTACATGCTCAATTTATAAATCGATATGGTATTTTACGCGTAGACAAAAGAGTGTACTTTAATTTAGTATAAGTTTCATTAAATCTATTCACTTTTAGTATAAAAAATATTTACAAAAACTTTTCAAAAAATTAGCAAAGTTGTACAATTTACAGCATTGCACAATCTCTGATATTTCTTTGAAAAGTTTCTGTAAATATATATGTACATCTATTACTACTTTTATTCTTTTTTGTTAGCTTTGTCATATTTCGAATACGATTACCTCTGCACCCTTTTATTTTCGCATCGTACATTTCTTTCTTCCCATATAATATACGATTCATAAATATCCAATTTTCTCTATCTACGTTATATATACGAAATAATTCATTTACTATTGAATTATTATCTTATGCACGCACACTCGTTTATCGTTTCAAATCAATTTGATACAATTTATTGTTGCGTATTTAATCACCTATACACTTTGAATTATTCATCTTTTTGAACTTTGAAAATGATAATGATTAGAAGAAAATCATAATCGTATGGGATATCACGATGTAATTTATTTATCATTAGTCTTCTGACTTTTAATTTTTCGTTTAATGAGATAGAATCGAGAAAACATCGAATGTTATTTGCCATCACTATCGGGTGAGACAGAATTTCTTGAATGTGAGGTAGAGAGAGAGAGAGAGAGAGAGAAAGAGAGAGAGAGATATGTAAAACAGCTAGCAAATATAATATTTCCATACGCAATGAACCCAACAATGCCAATAATTACTTGTTAAAGGCAATTTCCCTTAATTACCTGAGATTCAGGAACCAATCGATCATCGAACGGTTAACGTTCGGCGAATATACGATACAATACGCTTAATAATGCGATCGGTTTCTGTACGCGTGACTAACGTCATTAATTTATTACGAGTCCTGGGTTTATTAACGGAAAGGTTGCTGCTGCTGCTGCTGCTTCGATACAATACGATACGAAACGAAACGAAATTATTAGTATGAAAAAGTAGTATATAAAATCGTAGAATCAAACGTATCACATATTTTTTCTCCAATCAATTTCTTTCCTTTTTTTTTTGTTTTTTACTTTAATTCTCGCGTATAATAACAATATAATATTACATATATGAAATGTGAAAAAAAAAAACAAATAATGTACGTTTAAGTTTGTAATAAAAAGAAAACACCATATACGATAGATAAAAAAATTGAAATGTAGACACTTTACAGTTTCATTTAGTTGAACACAACATCATCGTCGTCGTCGTTGTCGTTGAAAGTAACTCAACACGAATAAATTTCAAAGTAGTAATCAGTATTTTACTTCTCTCCCCACTCTCTCCTATTCTTTTTCTTTCTTTCTTTCTTCTTTTTAAAGTAAAGAAAAATAAAAAAGACGGACGACTTCCTTCCTTCCTTTCGTGAAAGATATGACCCGCAAACGACTCGAATCCGGTGACTAATTAGTCGACCCACTTCCCTTACACTTAGAGTGACAAGTAAGTAGAACAAATTTTTTAACTTTATTTCCCCCCCCCCATCCCACTCACCCACTCCCTACCCTCTTCTTCTTCTTCTTATTCTTCTTCTTCTTCTTCTTCTTCTTACTCGTTCAGTTTTCTTCTTGATAATGGTTCTTTGCCATCAAGAAGAATTTCGCAAAAGCAAATAAAGAAAGAAAGAAAGAAAGAAAAGATAGTGGAATGTGGGAAAAGGGCGACTAGAAAACCGAGGACGAACATCGAAAAGGGAAATTACGACTACGAGAAAGCGACGAGAGTACGAATAAATTGGTTTGCGTTTGTGCACGCGAATTAAAAACTTTTTCCTCTCTCTCTTTTTCTTTCTCTTCTTCTTCTAATTCCCACTCATTTTCACCCTAACTCACTTCCCTTCTTTACTTTTTCCATAAGATTAGGTACATATCGTTTTTCAGGTAATTGTATTGTGCAATAGGTTCCATGAAGCTATGTAAAAGAAGAAAAAAAAAAGAAGAAGAAAAAAGAAAATGAAAAACTCACTCCCCTTTATTACCTCATCGTAGTACTCGTTAATTAATTATGCTTGTACCACTCGTTCTTCTTTCCCTTCCCTCCCTCCCTCCGCCCCTTCTCTCTCTCTCTCTCTCTCTCTCTCGTATTTCTTTCCATTCTTTATCTCCATTTATTCCTCATAGAATTTATTCGTCGTCTTACCTTTACCTCTTTAATTTCTACTAGAATTTCCCTTCCTTAATGACCTGAGATATTTCATTTATTTTCCACGAGTAATAAAGGAAAGGTTTCAACGTAGTTGGAATGAGTTTTATGCAATACTACTTCAACGATGCAATACTTTCCTTTTTAATGTCATTTAGAAATGGCAAAGTTCAACGATTCGCGGATGAATAATTGCTACGATATCGATCGACCAATTGGATATTAAAAAAATAATGATAACGTTAATATGTTTCTTATATAATATCATACATCAATACATTTGTATACGTGTAACTATAGATATATTTATTGTATACGTGTAAAAACTAATGATATCTCTTTCTTGAATATCAAAATGAATAATCGCAAATGAATTTGATTTTACCTGTCTCTTGTCAAAATATTCTTCTTCTTTTTCTTCTTTTTCTTTTTCTTTTTTTAATGAAGTCAAGTCGTTTCCACGCTGATAAACTAATCTCGGTGTGGTGAGCATAAAAGAATTAAAATCTAATCTTACTCGTGTTCTTTTCGTTTTTCTAAGTGAAACTTCTTAAACGACGGGTAAAGATAAAATTTGATAAAACGCGATGAAAACAAAGAATGAGATAGTTGAACGAAATTATGAAAAGTTTTAATACTAGTGTAATCTATGTATGTGTGCATGTATATGTATGTGATGAAATACATTATCGGTAATTATTATAAAAGGATGAGTTTTTTTATGCAAAGATGAATGAAAATAAACGAAGATGTAAAATACCTTGAATGTATTCCACGTATTATCCTTAAATAATTGTCAATTAATCGAAATAAACGTTTATTGTAATATAAAAGCACGAGATACAAATTACACGCACTATCCTCTTCGGAATTCACCTTGTGACTGGCTCGTTGTCTTATGTGAAAGTTCTTTTATTCAATATTATTTATATGACTTCCCTAAGGCTTTGTATGTATAACCAAAACAATGTATACGCAATGAATAGGGTTTCCTTATTTGGAAGTTCGTATAAACAACATTTGATAAAAGAACTTTCACAGAGGACAATGACTCACTTCAACGGTGGATTGCGAAGAGGACGGTACGTAGATCATATTCTTCGAGCTTTTAGATAACAATAGATACTTCTATCGATTAATTAACAATAATTTGAATATTCTAATTCACTCTCTTTATATTTCAGTTTGTTATAACATATATGTACACTAGTATAAGCATTACATACTTATTAACATACTTTAAATATTAAATAATTTCGATGTGATATTCTTTTCGATGAAAATTTCCCCCTCCAAAGTCACCACTGCACAAGAACGTTAAAACAAATATACATTAGTTTAAACAATGACATAAAAATGAAAAAATGCTAAAATCTCAGAACGTTATAATCTGAATTTCTATTTATTAGAAATCATTTTCTCGTTAGATACATACGTAACTTTCTCGGAAAGCCATGTAAAAAAATCATTTAATAAAAGAATTTTTTTTAGATGACAACGTGTCAATCTAACACGAGGTTTCATTAAAAAGTGCAACCATATTTTTATATTACACAATTTACGTTTCCATCGATTAATTAACAATTATTTTAATTTTCTAATACACTTGTCTTATATTACAAAAAAATTTTATCCTCGGAATCATTAATGCGCAGAAGCATTAAAATAATTACAAAAAAATGAAAAAAATACTAAAATGAGAACGTTATAATCTTAAATTTTATTGATTTATGGATTATTCCTTTTATACACATGCGCAACGTTCGGAAAGTCATATAAACAACATTTAATAAAAGTAATTTGATAGAGGATAATGTCTCATTTCAACGGTGGATTTCGAAGAGGACAGTGCTCCGAACATATACCCAGTGCTTCTAAATTGCAATACACATTTTTTTCGATTAATTATCAATCATTTAAGATATATCGAACACTTTAATTAATTCTATTAATATTTTGAATTGTTTTTTAACATCTCCGACCAGCGTTGATTATGAATTGAAAATTTTTCATGATAAACTAATATGAACAAATATTTAATTTAAAATATATTTTTATTTCTAAACATATATTTAAAATCCTAAACACGTTATATCCGAATAATTTTCGATGAAAAATTTAATAATCATATTGATTATACGATTTTTTAAGGAACACGAATCAATTGATTATTTTCCACATGATAATACGATTTACATTTTTTCTTTTTTTTTTTTTTATTATTTCAAGCACGAATGGATCACTCATTAGACATCAAAATTGCTGATATCTAAGCGAAAATTTGAATCGTAGCTTGTAAAAATAATGAATCCACGAAGGTATGGCAAATAATAATTTCGAGAGACTAAATCGGTTAACGTGTTTTAAACAGATTCGTTGGTTAGTTTACATACATATGTGTGTGCAGTGTACAATCACGTAGAAGAGAGTCAATAGGTCCAGCTAACACATATATAGCAAAAGAGAGCCTAACGGACTCTACGAGAGCCAGTTGGCCATGGTCCAAGGATACAATGTAAAAGTGGAAAAGTGTTTTCGCAGCGTGGCTAACACGTGAGGAAGCGTTAACTTACATTTTCTCCAGTTATAGCTTTGCCAATTTGTTGCCGGTTCTCTCTGCTAGTGTATATAAATTACACACTCATGTTTATTCTCTTTCTCTTTCTCTCTCTCTCTCATACACACATATCTTCCCCTACCCCTTTCCCTTTTCCTCGTGCCATCCTCATCCTTCTAATATGGTTCTGGTAGAGTATGAAATGTACGAGAGACGACGACGACGGGCTTATGCGTGAATTATGCCTGCCACCTGACATTCTCAGACATACCACAATTAATGGGTACACACTCATACATACACACACACACAAAGAGAGAGAGAGAGAGAGAGAGAGAGAGAGAGAGTATCGATATATTTATCAGACTAATATTCTAACGTAATATACGAGCTTCAATTTTCGTGCAAGTGTTGTTTTGCATTCCCCCCCCCTCCCCCATGAGTAATATGATATATATAATGAAAAAAAAAAATAATAATAAATTTAATATCGCGCGTTTGTAAATTAATTAACATTACCTTTGCAACTGTAGACACAAATTCCGTATCTTCGATATTTTCAAACTGTTTTATAATAAAGTATGTATAAATTTGTATACATACTTGTATTCGATATAGAAACAACGAAAAAAGCTAAGCAACCAACCAACCAACCAACCAACTAACCAACGGTCGCGTTCGTTCACTTTTATATAAAGTAAAAATTCATAAAGTGTAATTAAAAACTTTTTTCATATCATTCGTGCGAGAGAGTTTGCCTGTACGAACCAGCAAATGACCACCCCTTTCCTCCACCTCCTCTCTCTGGTCTCACCCCCCTTTTCTCTTCTCTCATCATCGGCGATCTCTTTTGATCCATCTTTTTCTCGAATAAAATTGTTACTACGTATTTTTTGATTTTCGTGTGTTAGCTCTTAATATTGATATTTAAATAAAATAAAATATGAATCTCGTAAAAGAATTTATTTCAATTGATAAAAATGATATGTTGGAGATTAAAAAATTGTATCAGTTTGTTAAATGTTCGGGTATCGTTTATCGTTTGAAATTGAATTATATCAACGTATACGAATAATTTGTTTAATTATTATTTGTCGTTGTCGCATCGTGCAACAAAAATCGTCGTACGTAGAAATGGGGGAGGGGAGGGATACCTAATTAAAGGAATAACCTAACAAAACTGGTATTTTATTTAATGAGAGCGTTACAAAACAAAGGCACACCGTTTTCTTTGTACAAATATGTTGCAAAAATTTCTACGAAATATTTTATATTAAAATATGTATATATATGTATATATATATAAAGTATAAAACTATATTTTTTACTTACTTTATACGCTTATATTATGCTTATGTTTGTTTTGTTTTTCGTAATAATCAACGATAATTAAAATCTCTCTCTCTCTATATATATATATACTTATCAAATAATACCTCATATCGCACAAGAGAGAATAATAATATAAATTATTATATTTCAATTTGATTAGTTTGGCGAGTATTGTCACGATTTGATCGAAAATTGGCACGTATATATTTGTTGTTATCATTTAAATTACTAAATATAATTATAAACAGAGTTAAATATTATATATACTTGTTAATCAGATCTAAATACATTTGTACGACTCGCACGTAAAGCTAAGTCGCATATAATTACGATAAATTATTGAAAATGAATAACGTAACATTGATAATACAAAAAATAAGAAGAAAAAAAAGGGAAAAAAGAATATAGAAAATAAACTATAATAAAAACATAATACAAAAGAAATTCGTTTGATTGCTTTAAATTGCGTATCCTTGTTTTTTTGTTTTGTCTTCTACTTTTCTTTTAATCGTATCTCAACGAATTCAAATATTAACGAGATATTAATAAATTCGCGTTTATCTTCTTCTTTTCTAACTTTAGATAAATAATTTCATAATTACATAAAAAAATATATAAATTTTATCCCAACTTCAACTAACACGCGACAAACGATTGTTCTGTTCGTCCAATAAAATCGATGCCTCGCACATCATTTTCGCGCTGGTACGTACCAAAAATAATAATTGATATTCGTCGGTAATAGCCAAGGGTGCTCGGGTTCTTACCAAAGCATGAAGTATAGTTGCTCTTTCAAGATCTAGCCATCTTTGAAGAGTAACTTCCCTTTCTTTTGCTAAACCAAATGTGGTAACATCGTCCGGACCCCAAAGAGAAAATTCGAGCAATGATTTTACCTAGAAAAATGTATATTATTGATAACGACGATAATAAGAATATCATATTGTCGAATAGTTTGTTAAAATTTCGTCGTATCCATTTGAGAATTTAGAATTATAATATGAAAAAGAGACAAATAAAAGATATAATAAAATGAACAATTAATTCTCCAATGAAAACAAAATAAATATATATATTGTAAACTCGTCTCGTTTATACCTGAGAAAGGGTAACTGCTTTTTCGCGTAACAATAATTCCTGGACTAGAGGAAGTTTTTTGGTCAAGTGTAATTGTTGTAGTGCAACCAAGGCACACTGACACAAAGAAACCTTTTCTTCACTTCTAACGTCGCAAGTGTCCACGTTTAATCTGCGAAAAAATAAGAAAAAAAGGATTGTCAGTTGTTGTTGTTGTTGGTGTTTAGCAAAGCGAGTAAATATTTTCTGAAGAACGAAATAATAATAATAATAATAAGAGGAGGAAGTAAAAAGAAAAAAAAAGGGATTGACCAACCCTTGCAAAAGATAAAGTCGATAGCAGGCATCCTTATCCTCTCGACAAAGCATCACGTTACTCAGACCTTTCGAGGATTCTTCGATTCCACGTGCTTGAAGACTTTTCAAGGCGTTAACGAATTGAAGTAAAACGAACGAGGATTCTCTAATCGAACCTTCGTCCTGGGAATCCTTCGTGACTAAACCAAATGCTTGAACCGTACTCACTTGTAATCGTGGAAAAACCGAGATCGTTGCTGCAAAAATATATATATATATATCATTTATTTTTCATTCAAATATTTTTCTAATAATTACGTTAATACATTTTCGCAGTTAAAAATACAAAATATAAATTTATTGTGCTCGTAAATTTTCGTATAAGAATTCCAA
>NW_014569681.1:360265-372475 GCF_001313835.1 Polistes canadensis | reverse complement strand
ATAGAAGAAAATAAAATTATATTATTTATTTGTTTTTAAATATTATACGTATATATTAAATATTATATCGTTTTTTGATAGATATATTTGAAATTTCGTATAGGAAAAATATCTTTCCCTCCCCCACCACCCACTTTACCTATCTATCCAAAGAAAATGTAGAATAAATTACCTTCCATGTCTTTGCCAGTAGATAAACTGACTCTTTCGGATATTTCTTTGGGCACGGTCTCTATGAACTCGATTATCGGCGCCAGGTAGAATTCCTTTCTTGACACGTGCATCGCTTGATCGAACGCGATGCACAAGCTGACGTTTTGCTCGTTCCAACTAGCCGAGCAGAATATTCGCCTGCCAATGAAAACGGACGTGTTTGCGTCTATGGTGAAATCGCGTAGACGAGGATTGGAATTTTTCAAGGCACGAAGTGGACCCGGTGGTACTTGTGCGACTTGATTCACCTGCAACTTCATTTACATTACATTACATTACATATTCGCCTATTCGACCTATTTCTTCGATTTCTAACAAAAATCGATCGTTCGATCGAGAGAGTAGTAAAACGAAATCGGAATAAAAAGAAAGGTAAGAAAAATATGATTAAAAGATTTAAATGTGTAAATCTTATTAAAATATGTAGAAAATATTTACTTGTTCGACAAATTGTGCTAATGCTTCGTGATTGGCCACTACCACGGCACCGTAATTATCTTCTAAACTACGATGAACTATGCTACGTCCTCTTCTTTGTCTCAATCGATTCAACCTAAGCTCGTCGTCTTTATTCTTCCAATCCTGATCCTCTTCCGCACCCTTCAAAACAAATACGGGAATTCGTCTTTTAGAAAAATAATCAATATAACGTTTTCATTTACGTACAATTATCTTGTAATTTATTTTTCTTTTTTATTTTAGTATCAAACAACATAACAGAATTTTATTTCGTATATTTCCTGGCGTTACACCTATTCTACTTACCTGTACACATTTTATAGTCTCGAAAAACGAGCTAATTGTGAGCGCAAGTGCTGGAAACGTAACGAAACGAGGTTGAAATAAAATAGGAGAAAAAGAAAAAAAGAAAAAGAAAATTAACAAATATAGAAAAAAAAAAAAAAAAAGGAAAAGAAAATTAACAAAAGTTATATACCTCGTCACCGGTATAGAAAGTGTATGAGGGTGCGTAAAGTTCGCTTTCCGTTTCGCTACCGCAATAGGGCAACGAGGTTGACCTGAGGAATGGTTGATGATGATGATGATGATGATGGTGATGGTGGAATTTGAATTCTACGCCTGGATCCATAACACTGCTGTCAGATTTCCTCTTGCAATTGGGATGATGGGATCCGTTGCCATGACGTAGCTCGAGACTCGAGTCACATTCCGGTGAACTGGACAAACACTCGTAAACGTGACTATCGTTCGAGGTCTGAAATGATTTTGAACAAAATTTCATAAATATTATATATCTTCTCAATATCTCATCGAAAGATAGAAATGTGTGTGTGTGTGACGATATCTCGAAAATATTTTATTCATAATTATTTACAAAAATAGCGTGTCTCGAATTGATCGAAAGCGTAACAGGAATTTAATATACATTGATAGCATTCGAATGCTTGACATCAAATACTTTATTAATTATAATAAGTATAATATATATAATAATCTTTATACGTTTTTCTTTTTTTGCAAGAAATATAACTATACTTATATAATCTATAGAGAGTCATACCTCCATTCGATGTTAATAATACATCGGTAAATATGTTGTATAATATACTTATTATATAATTAATAAAATAATTAATAATAGGCAAGCAAAAGTTCACGTGCGTTTTCAAATGAATAAATTTAACAATAAAACAATCAATCCCGTATGTACCTTTCAAAGTAAAAAAATGTCGACGAACACTTTTGTTTGATTAAAACTTGAATAATAAACGATAAGAAAAATTGTGAAAAATATAATATCAAGAAAAATTCTCAGATGAAATTTTTAAAGTGAATGATTTTGATTACCGGTGAATCGGAAGTAAGTGGAGTTATGGTTGTAGTAGTCTCGTAATCGTTTAAGGTCAAATTTTGCGACGAGGATGAAGAAGAAGAGCCGTGCTTCTTAATCAAAGGTTGTGATTGCGATGTCGCTTGATCCCTCATACTGGCGGTTCTTTGAGGTTTCGAGGGTGCCAGGGCACTGCGTACCTCACCTGTAACATCCTCCGCTGCTGCAGGCACGTCCGCCATCGTCAAGCGCCATGGGTTAGTACCACAAGACACAAGGCATTGTCACAAAACAGGCTAGCTACTACAAGTAACTAGCGTATTAGCCGCATAACGGACGGTTCATACATTCTCAACGCTAATCTATGAATCTCTCGTATATGTATATGTATATATTTCTCTCTATATATATGTATATATGATGTTACACATACACTAGAACGCGTAATTATAACGTAACTCTATTTGGTTCATCAGCAAAAACTACAGTGAGACAAACAAGGCACAGGCACAAAATACAATCATGAAAATGATTATTACTCTTAACGTGATACACAAATACTTATTTTTTCAAAATCTTCTCCATTTCTTTATTATTTATTAATTTATTATTATTATTGTTGTTGTTGTTGTTTTGGTCACACGAGTATGACGTGAACACAGAAAAAATAAAAAGAATAATGAATTATTATTAATTTAGTCGTTATACGTTTTGACATCGTTTAATGGCAACGAAAATTTTTGTGAATCATCGATGGGATGGCAAAAACGAATGACAATAATTTACAATATATTATAATATTTATCGCAGGAATTTTGTTGGTATTATTAAATGTTCGAAAAATCAATCAAAATCAATCTTTATACGCTATTTCTAAATTGTTTAAACGGTAGACGCAAGTACCGCTTTTTAATCATTTTTTTAACCTACGATTTTAGACAATTTTTCGGGCGATATTGATTATTATTATTATTATTATTATTTTTATTAGGCAGGCATTCCATTTTACCTAAATAACATAATTCCAGAGTGACACACAATGCTTATGTATTTTTTTAATCAATGCATGCGGCGTTAATTATTTGCACCCAGCGTCAAGTTAGAAAAGAGCTCTGGCGTAACACAAAACGCTGTTGTTGTTAAACAAACAAAAAAATTGATGGCGAGTAAACCGATGAGGAAATGATTTTGTTGCACATTTTCATTCTGTTTTTCATTGTTGTTGTTTTTGTTTCTTTTTTCTTGTATATTATTTTAAACATTATTATTATTATTATTATCTTGCAAGCTTTAATAAGCATTCATACAACGATACTCCAGTCATCTGTCAATCGAAAAATTAAACAAACAAAAAACAATATATATATATATATGTAATTGTTCATTAAAAAAAAAAAAAAAGGAATAAAATTATTTCGTACGACGAACTTTCTCGTAGACGTTACGAGAGGTATAATTTTGTCTTGTCTTCTTCTTATTATTTTTATTTTTATTTTTTTTTTTCCTATTCCCATAGAAGAAAAAGAACTTCCTCGTCTTTTGGCCTGGCGGCCAAAAACTACGATCCTAGATAATCGATACCAAAAACTTGGCTCCATTTTCATTGGCGTTCGGACGTCACGCATTGCGCACCGAGGTGTTTTCTCTCTCTCTCGTTCTCACTCGTGTCCTCTCTCTCTCTCTCTCTCTCTCTCTCTCTTTCGTAGAAATTAAATCCAAAAAACGTCGCGTCGAAATCGTTCGAAAAAAGCTCGATAAGAAAAAATGGCACGTGCAGAAAAAAAACAATGCAAAGGTAATAATGAAAATAATGAAAAAAAAAAACGAGACGTTTATTATTAAAAAATAGGAAGGTAAGAAAAAGGTGACAAAGTTGTCTCGTTTGAATTCGAATCAAGGAAAAAATAAAGCTCTCCGATGTCTGTTTTATTTTTTTTTTTTTTTCTTTCTTTTCTATTTTTTTTCAAGCAAATGCATATTTATTTAGATTTTAAGAAAAAAACATTAATCGAATAACGTTACAGGCTTTTTTACTGGTTTTTTTTTTTTGTTTCTATCATTTTCTTTTCCTTTTTTTTCCTTTTCTTTTTTTCTCTCAAATCTTGACCTTCGACATAATTTTTATATATATATATGTATATACACAAGATTGTCCATGTAAATTACAATAGCACAGAGTATAAGAATATAATTGCATAGAAAAGGAAAACAAAATTTAGATACGCTTATCTTTCTCTCTTTCTCTCTCTCTCTCTCTTACTCTGTTTTCATACTCAAACTCTTCTTCATTGCAAACCTCGTTAACGCGAATAGAGAAAGAGAGAGAGAGAGAAAGAGAGAAAGGAAAGAAAAAAAAAAGAAAAGGATAGCGTATGCATGCTTTTTGATAATGCTAATTGATCGTCCTACCACTTTTACTTTCATAAAAGCACAACATACGACGTGTATTACATGTATATATATATGTACGTGTATATATATATATATAGACATATGTGTAATGTAAATAGATAAAAATATAGAATTGATTGCATACATGTTTATATGTATATATATATATGTATATGTATATATATATATATGTATGTATGTGTGTAAGTGAATGTACGTATGTATCACAGAATATATAATGAACTATTATTTTATGCACGAAATTTTCTCGTACTAAATATAATAATATAATAAATCGTATATCGTTATATAACAATTAACTAATAATGGCTTTTTGTTTTTTTTTTTTTCTTTTTAAGAATAATACAAAGCTAACGACGTACGGCGATTTAATTCGTCTTCTTGCGTCTAATTATAAAACAACATAATCTCGAATAGGTAGAAAAAAAAAAATAAAAAAAAAAAGGGAACACGAAGTAGCCCCACATTCGATGATTATGATAAGAAAAAATAAATCAAAAATATAGTATATTATATTATAATCGTGTCAAAATCGTTTGTTATTTTCGTTGAAACGAAAAAAAAAGAAAAAAAAATAGATTAATTGATCGATAGTAATAAAAGAAAGTAGAAGAAAAAAAAAAAAACGTGTTTATCGCGTCACACCTATTCGTACGTTTAATTTAATCTGTTTTTCGTCTGTTTTTTTTTTGTTTTGTTTTTTATAAAGCGTCTGGCGCATGTAGAAGGGGTCAGGGGTGATCGTGTTGTGAGTATGGCTGTTAACATTCACAGGGGGGGTAGGGGGGTAGGTAGGTATAAGTGTACGCGTGAAAAATAAGTAACCACGACGAAGTCACATTAGTTACATTGTATGGGCCTGAACTTACCCAGATTCGCGTAAATCAAGTCTGAACTGGTAGCCGTTGTTGATGCGGCGTTTGTTGGTTGCCAAGAAGACGTTGCAGTAGTCGGAGTCATCTTGCCTACCGATTTTTCACTTCTATTCGAATGCAATTGTTGCTTGTTAGTAGTTTCGACACGCGGCGGTGGCGGTCTGACCGGTTTGTTAGACTGATCAGTTCTAGACCATTCCTCCAATGATTGATTTCTTGGCGGAGGTGGTGGTTTTCCTGGTCTAACTGTGAACAAACACATCGATCGGGTCATTGGTGACGCAAACATAAATAAAATACTACTACTACTGTTATTTTTACGATAGAATGAATAAAATATCGAACATTTGTGTAGAGTAACAACGTAAAATGTCTGTCGAATAACAGGTATAGGTAACACGTAATCCTATAACATGATTCATAAATTACGTAAACCTTTTCCTGCAACACGGGTATCCAATAAACGCGGTTTCGTTCTAACACGATAAAAAAGAATTTACGAAAATCTTGATACACCATCGTATTTCTATATCACTGTATAACACGCAATGATTGCTTAACAATATTTAAAAATTAAATTACCTTTAATGAACTTTAAATCTGAAATTTCTATGAACCTATCTATAACACAGTTACAGAATATTTAACCGTATATGGGTATTCCGATTGAGAAAAGCTTACCAGCCGAAGTAAGAGTATGCAGTTGATGTTGAGAAGCATTGATGGAACGCGTCGTCTTTGTGGGCTCGTTCTTAAAACCGCAGGAATCCGTCTGATCCTCGCCGATCCTGCCGACTCTACTATCGTTTCCCACGACTTCGACTGCAGCACCATCAAGCTCGAGTGGGTGAATGATTTCCAATCGGAGTTTAGGTTGCGGCGTAGACGGTATTTCATCGAGACGTGAATTCGAAGCGTTCCCGTTGCTGTTGCTGCTGTTGTTGCTGCTGTTGGTGGTGGTAGTCATGTCGACGTCCTTTCTCGAACCCATACGTAGAAATCTCTTCAACGAAAATCTTGATCTACCGCGTTTCTTGCCCTCCCGCGTTGTTTCTGTACCATTTGTCAAACTATCCTGCGACAAGGATATAGTCCTTCTAGGTGACGACGTTGTCTCGTTCGAATGAGATGAAGAAAAGGTGCTGGTAGTGCTGGTAGTGGTGGTTATGGTGGTAGTGGTAGTGGATGATGCAACGTTAGTTGGGTCCGGTACATCGCAAACAGCTTTCCTAAATTTTGGACTACATGAAGATGCTCTCTCTCTCTTTTCTTTTTCCCTTACAACCGGTGAATCCGATTTCAAATTAGCCCCGGGATTTCTGGCATACAAATTAGAACCCACCGGTAAAAGATCTTCCGTCAATTCTGGCGGTCTTGGTGCCATTCTTCTCTTATTATTATTGTTAACGGATCTAACGGGTTCTGTATTACTATCATCGTCAGCGTCCGTACCTTCACCAATATCACGCGAACTCGTTGTAATTGATTTATCTTCTTTAAATAATTCGTACGTATTAGACGACGAACCAGTTCTTTGATTAACATGATCGTTTTGTTCGATTTTATTTGTAATTATTTTCTTCGTTGTTACGGTTTTGTTATCCGATTCTTCTTTGACAATTGGTCTCGTTGCCGAATTAGAAATTTGTGAATTGACCGTGCCTAAATGTGAAAGTACACAAACAAAATATCACGTCAGAATAATCATTCTTTCTTTATAAAATCATAGGAATATTTAAACAACAACAAACAAAAACAAATATATGATAAATTAATAAATTAACCTTTACAAACCTGTATTAGAAAGAAGATGTGTCCTGTTGGTAACATTCTGTACCGATGGCGGTGGTAAAACGTAATTAGCGTTATTCCTTTTCACGTTGGTACCACCAATATTGCACGGGGGCTCACTCTTCGGTAAAACAGACGATTTCGTCCCAACGAAATTAGATGGTTTTTGGGGTACCATGGGTTTCGATTTTGCGTCCATACTGACAGAACCGTGAAGAAAAGACGGCCTTGGTTCGGTTGCGATTACAGGTATCTTATCCATTTCCATAGATGGTGGTGGACTACGTGGCAATGCAGGTGGTTCCAAGATTTCCTCTTCATCTGCTTTGCCATCTGGTTCACCTGCCGATTCGCGACTCTCCTCGAAATGAAATTTCTTTACGTTAACTTCGGCTGAATCCGTCGTTGATTTCTTCATTTTTTTCTCATCCACACCGACAACCGTGATTTTATTAATTTCCTTACCACGAAGGATCAACGGCCTATCAACGTTCTCAACAATCTCCTCCTCCCGTTCATCATTTTTTTTCAATAACGTTAAATTCAATTCCACACCGTTATCCTTAATCGGATATTCTTTGTCATTATTTTTCGACAACTCGTAATTCGTACTATTATTATTATTATTATTATTATTATTATTATTATTATTATTATTATTATTATTACTAATAGTATTGTTGTTATTGTTATTATTATTTTGCATCGATTGAATCGCGATCTTTGGCTTTTCGTTATCCATTTTTTTAATTGCCGGACTACGCGAAATGTTGGCTAATTTTTTTTCAGATTTTGCAGCTAACTCTGACCTGTTAGTAACATTATCGAGATTCTTATCGGCAACGTTAACCACGGTATCCTCAATTTCCGTCCTTTGTATCACGGATATCAAGTTTGTCGAAGTAATCAATGGCATATCAACTATCTTCTCCAATTTCGGAGATACGCTGTTCTGCTGTTGCTGCTGCTGTTGTTGTTGTTGCTGTTCGCGTTTATCATCTTTGCGCTCAGTTGTAATTTTTTTTGATGTTTTCAACATGATCTGTAAAAATGTTATATATATATATATATATCGTCGATTAATTTCATTAATTTTTTATTTTAATTTAATTTTATATACTTCAAACAAATATCGAATATTTTTAATACGATAGAAAGAAAAATAATCGAACAAACATTATTTTATATAGAAACATTACTTCGATTTATTTTTTTTTCGATAAGACAATATCGATTAAAATCTATTTCGAAAAACAAGTCATCATAAAACGTAGACGGGGTCATTCGGGCAAGGTACGACCTGTGTTTTAACTTAATTTGGTCAGTATATTAGGGAAAAGATTGATTACAGTTTAAAACACGTTCGCGAATGGTTACTACGTACACAATATTTTCACTTTATTCTGGTGAAATGTCACCACAACTGCACATGCACTATGTTATTGAAAATATTAAATAATATCAATGAACTGTGTAAAAAAATCCGGACACCGTCAACGAACTTGTTGAAATATTTCTATCATATTTTTTCCAAACACTTAGAAATATTGGTTAATTATTTAAAAAAAAAAGAAAAGACCAATTAATCAGGCTCACCTCATTTTTGTTATCCATCGAATTATTGACAGAAGAAGAAGAAGAAGACTTAGCAGTGTTGTTCGAGAAACCATTGACTGTGATTTTCCTATCGATTGGCCTTTTAGCGGTTGGCAATGATTCGTCACCACCAAATGGTGTAACGGATACCAGAAGGGTGGTTTTTTTACCATCCGCGTCCTTTTGAATTCTACCTAGCATTAACGAAGCAAAAGTTTTCGTCGACGATGACGATGACGATGAAGTTGACGTTGACATTGACGTTGACGTTGACGTTGACGTTGACGTTGTACTCGTCGAAGATTTGTTATTATCGCTGTTAGAAATAATTTCACTTAGATTCGCGGTAACGGTATTGAAATTAGTATTTGCTCGGGTCAAGTTGCTCAAAGCACGTTCCTCCTCGCTGTCCGGTACCACATCTTCTTCCGCGTTCAAAGAATCAACCAACACCTGTTCGACGTCGTCTTCCTCTTCATCCTCGGATAGAAAGTCGTCACCACCATAACCGATAACTTCGGTCAAGGATTCCGGAAAAGCAACGTTCTTTTTCCTTCGATCTTTTTGCGCTGTTGTTGATTCTTTTGCTCGTAGAATACTCTGAGAATGATATTTGATATATATATAATATAAAAACAAATAACAACATTTGAACGATTATTTAAACAATTGTTACTATTATGTCGTATGTAAATTGCGTCGGGACAAAAAAAAAAGAAAAGTTATATTAGGGTGAAACAAACAATTTTAAATTAATATTTTATTCGCGTATATAAAGTAATTTTATTGACTTCCAAAAAAAAAAAAATTGCACTCTCTGAAATATATTATTATATATATAAATGCAGGAACTTTTGATTAACCATAATATACGATAGGAAAAATGGAAACATCAATTTTTGTACGATCCAATGCGTTTCCTTAGATTATATTCCAAGGATAATCCCAATCGAATCTAATAAATTCACTGGTTTCGATTTCGTAACAACGGATTTTCATGTGTTACGGAAAGTGGATAATAATTTGAGATACCATTAGAGAGATCGCGAATCGTCGAAGTTTTACGATCTACGGGCAAAATGCCCGTACTATACCCGCCCCAACCCCCAACCCCCCATTTTACCACAATATGCAATTCACTTAATAACTTATCTCGACGTACTTATGATACTTGATCAAAATCTAACGATGACGTAAAGGGCTATGAAAAAGAAAACTTTATCCACGATTCGAGAGACAATTTATTTTCAATTCGTTCTTGTCGTTAAAGAACACATCGAGAACTTTTATTAATTATAATATATTTGATATAAAAATTAATTATCGTTGGGAAAAAAATGAAATTGAACTTTACCGATTACGATTTAATACGTAAAAACGTAATTCATTCGGCTTATCTCTGGGCATGAAATGAAAGTTTAATTTTCGAGTTAAAATCCTTCGCATAACTGTCGAAGAGAATAACTTTTCGTTAAAGTTTTATTCCACGTACAGAGACACAGACAGACACAAGCGCCAAAATCAGACTTCGATCAACCAACGCACAAGCCCCATTTGCCTCCTACCCATTTTTTTGTTGTACGTTTATCCTCTACCGGGTCGATTTAAAAAAAAAAAAAAAGAATAGAGAGGAAAAAAAATAAAACCCCTTCCACGGCCTTCCCCCGTGTTCTCCACCCCTCACGAAAAGTGTATATTCGATCTAACTTCATTTGCAATTCCATTTAGAAATCAACCCGAGCGGTGGTAAACGTTTCTCCCCCGCGAAATATCCGTTAAAATCTCGTATAATATCTTTTTTATAATGATATGAGAGAGGTAAATTCTAGGATAAATCTCTTCGCATTAACGTCGATTTTAATTCCACGTAGGTTGGGGGGGGGGAGGTAGGAGGGATGTAGCGGAGGTTTAAAGTTCACGACGAATGCTTTCACGATGGCCGTATAATATTCGCGCAACGATGTAACTATTTTTATATATGGATAAATAGAACCGCGAGTTGGTATATATGAAAAAAGATGAGAACTCATTCGGCCTGTTGCTCTTTTAAAGTTTTCTAACGCATATATATATATATATATATATATATATATATAGATACAGATACACGCGCGCTCAGGGACTACAGGAGCAGTAGCAGCAGCAAAAGCCGAATGTATATGTATGAGATGCTGATTTTTAAACGAGACTCTTCACTTGGACGACCCACTTCCATTGAGTTCACGCTCACAACACATACAGCCCTTATTGCTAGCAGTAACGTCGGTTAGCGAACGTACGGGGTGGGGGGTGGTAGAAGGAGGATACGTTTTCAGACAAGATTTTTGGTTTACAATTTTTATATATATATATATATGAGTTTAATCGATCATGATATAATTGAATTATCATGATTTTTGTTGATTAATATTATATTTGATATTAAGTTTGTTAATCTAAATAATTAGTCGTTTTTGTTTTATTATTATTATTATTATTATTATTATTATTGTCGTTGTCGTTATTGTAATTGCGATAACGAACATATTTTATTATCGAGTTATGCCGATTCCGTTATTAGCGCAAGTACTCGGTGTCTCTCATCCGAACGATTCATTATTAGCAATCCCGTTTATACTCGAGTGCTTATTCGAACGATGCCCGGACGCGACAGGTGCCAGGAGGGAATACGCCAAGTTTTTCCGGTTATTCGTCGAAGCATTTATGAATTGCGGAGCAACCCAGTTTTCAGTCGGCACGATCGTTATAATCCTATCTCGATCGTCGACCTTGTATTGCTCGATCGAACGGTATAATAAACGCAGCAGCAGGAGGAGGAGGAACAGGAGGAGGAGGAGGAGGAGGAAGAAGTTGCTGCCATATCGAGCCTGTCGAATTAAAACGACTATTTTTCTCTCGTTCAAGAAAATAAAATCAGAAAATAAATCAAGAATTAAGACACAGTGGAATATTCAGTAATATTTACCTGAAGTTTAAAATTATCTAATTTTAAATTGGACGATGCTTTTTCTATGTTGAACAATCTTAACGCGTCCTCGTTCGACGCGTGTTCCTCTCTCAATTTGAAACAATTCGAACATAGCTCCTTCTTCCAAGCGTTTTGCACGAAGCGATTGCATTGTGCGGACATCATTGCTTAACTGCACAGCGACAGCGAAAGTCCCGTTACATCATCGTCCCTGAAAGGAAAGAAACGAATTAGCAATCGTTCAACTATTACAACTCTCTCGATACTACACATTACGTTATATTCAAACTATTTTGTTTAACGTATCGCTTATAGTAATAGTAGTAGTAGTAGTAGTAGTAGTAGTAGTAATAGTAATAATTCTCTTTTACACTAATTTATTTTAACTAATTCCATTGCAAATGCAATTTAGTTTAATTGTATCTATACAAAAGCATCGTTGTTACCAATTCAAATGCGCAAAACTGGTAACGTTGGTTTAACTAAATTGTTATTTATTCTCTCGTTGTGTAGTGAAAATAATTATTTCAAAAATTAATTTAACGTGAGATATATATATATAT
>NW_014569681.1:342622-360250 GCF_001313835.1 Polistes canadensis | reverse complement strand
TATATAATAATAATAATAATAAATATATTTCATTCGTATATAAGATAAAACCGACAAAATGGGGCAGTAAGGGAAGTAAGAGAATCCACCTTCTTGGCAATAAAATAAAATGGTATCGGATTCTCTTTAGATTCATGCGATCTGAAAGGATAGTTTTAACTTGAAAGAATAACGTTATACGGGCCAATCCGTGAAAACATATTTATCGAAAGGGGGAAAAGAATAAAAGGAATAGAAAGAAGAAGATGCGCTTGCTGCTAGCTACTGCAGGTACTGTGTTTCAACGGCACGCGATGCGGATTTCAATTTATCGGCACTCCTATTTCGACGTTCTCTCTCTCTCTCTCACACATACTTACATTGAATACGATGCTTTTACTCTAACTCTCTTTTTCTCTTTCAACATTTTAACATCTCTCTCTTTCTCTCTCTGTCTCTCTCTCTCTCTTTCTTTATATACCTATATACATTGTGTGTCTGTAAGCAACGATCAATGTTTCGCCATGTAGCTTAAAAATATGTTTTCCAACTCGAATAAACAAAATTTCAGTCCACCCCCCCCATCCCACCCCACTCCTCTCACCGGTTTAAAAATTTAATCCAATTTTTTGTTGTTGTTGTTTTTTTTCTTTCAGGTAAATATCGTCCTCGTCGTGTATCGATATTAAATTAAAAAACAAAAGAAGAAGAAAAAAAAAACAGATTCGAGAAAGAAATTTTACAATAACGAAATAATATTTATTCGATGCAAACCGCTATAAGAATACATTAATATAACAAAGTATCGTGTAATAGAGGAATCGTTTAGAAATGGAAACATTGTCACGTCGGAATCGATCTTTGCGGTTCTCAGTTACGTGCTTGCTACTAAGAACGCTGACCTCGGCAAATATTTCCTTTCCTTTCGCCAGAAAAGAGTGATGTTGTTCTAGAGCTTCCTTTCGTGTGAACGTAATACGCAAAGGAACAACAAATTTTCTTTAAAACTTTACAAAAATTCTCGTCTATCTTACGTTCAATTCTTGTTTTTTTTTTTTTTGTTTAACTCATACACAAAATATTTTTCGTTCAAAGCTTTCTAATACGAATATATATATTAAACAAGGTAGAAATTATTTTTATCTTTCAATGCATTTTCTTCTCGTTTATCTTATTTAAACGGTAAAATGATATTTAGGATAATGAAAAATGGAAAATAAAAAAAAATAAATGGGAAATGATTAGAAAAAGAAGAAGAAGTAAAAGAAAATAAAGAGGAAACAGAATAAAATAAAAGAAACGTTAGTTGAAACTATTAGTTTCTAAACGGAACGTCTCGCGTCTACGTTTCCCTGTCGACAGCAGTCACCGTGAATGTAATCAGGACAATTGACCTGAGTTGTTCGCTCGACTGAGTAATTGCCTCACTTCCGGTTCTCGCTTTTATTCCTCCGACCTGCTTGCCGGATCAAAACTCTCTTCCCATTGACGAACGATACTCCGAGTACACAGATTTTCTCGTTTGAGAAACGTACAAGAAGAATTTTCAACTTAAGATATTATCATCAAATAAAGTCAAATAACGTTTCAACTTTTTTTACAATCTAGTAAAACTTGTAACACATTTATTTATCACGAATCTTCAGAAACATATTTTTATCGTAACGAATAAAAATTATATCATGGAAAAATATATTATATTATATCAATTTTGTTCGTTGGGGTAAAAAGTTACGTAAAATTTACGATAAACTGTACTTTTTGCGAGAAAGCAACTTTCTCGACGAACAAACAACAACAACAACAAAAAAAAAAAGCAAAATTATTCGTCAAAAAGCATGATATCCGATTTTAAGGAAAGTTTCTATTAGGCTTTATGCGTGTAAGATAAATAATAATATAATAATTAGATCGGATTACAAATTAATGAACTTTTTAATCATTTCTTCCTCGATTACATTCGTACATAGCAAGGAAGGAAGCAAGCAATGACGTAGAATCGATAAATAAGGGTGTGTGTGTATATGTTAGAGAGAGAGAGAGAGAGAGAGAGAGAGAGAGAGATAGATTCATGCGAAGGTCGGTTTCTATGACTACTAGAATTATGTCACGTTCCGCTATATATCCGGAAATACAAGTCACGCGAAATACGACGACGCAGCTCGTTCTCGGAATCCATGAAGAATTTCTTGTTATCGATACACACACACACACACATATACACATGCCAATTTTGATAAAAATTCACTCGACGACAGATAGGAAGATTGTATTCCCAAACATGTATATATTCTCTCTTTCTCTCTCTCTCGTTTTTTTTTTTATTTATTTTGTATTTTTTTTGTATTTTTTTTTATCTCTTCTATTTATTTAAATAAATTTAATTGTTTCTCTTCTTCTTTTTTTATTGTTCTCAAACACCTCTCGTTGATGATCGAAAAAAACTTGTTTCTTATCGATTTAATATTATATATATTTCAATTTTAAACGATTTAAACTGCACATCGAATTAATAACACAAAGATAGCAATAAATTTCTTTTCTTTTTGCTTTTATATTGGAAAAAAAAAAAAAGAAAAAAGATAAAAAATTATTTTCTTCTTCTTCTTTTTCTTTTTCTTTTTCTTTTACGTTTCGTACGTACGTGTGCGTTACTTTTTTAACAGTTGTCAAGGACAGAAAATCGCACGGTTAGTAACGTCGCATTATCATGCACGAGCTGCAGCAAGTGCTCCAGCTAAGAATAAAGTACCGTTTGCAATCTCGATGATCCGTTACATCCCCCTTCACGTTCCATCGAATGCGAAGAGCCTACACATTAACAGAGAGAGAGAGAAAGAGAGAGAAAGAGAAAGAGAGAGAGAAATACTTTTTAACGTGTCGCATTTCTAAAGATTACGATCATCCTTTTTTTATTTTTTAAACGTTCGTTAAATTTTGATTCCCTTTTTCTTTTTCCTCTATCGTTAAAACTTCGAATCAAACCTATCAATTATTTTTAATCTCTATCAATTATTTTTAATCTTTTATTATTATTATTATTATTATTATTATTATTATTATTATTATTATTGTTGTTTGTCGTCGTAATAATTCATTCATCGTAAAAAAATATTCTTTTTTTTTTTTTATATAGAATTTCGAAACCAACGCCGCTAGGTGGAATACGATTTATTACTACATCGTAAATTCCATTAGATCATTTTGTTTACACGATATATAAATAATATAAATATAAAATACAAATATATATATCTATTCGTTTTTTATCTTGAAAACTGGAACTGGACCGGACTTGAATGCAAGGCAAGGAATGAAGAAACCTGAGGGCAATGATCTCTGTCGGAGCAACATTTTTCTCGGAGTTTATTTTAAAAACGTGAACAATAAAACGTCTGCTATCCTTCGTCACAACATTTTTGACAGTTACGTAATTAACGAGCTACAAATATATTTCTAACATAAACTACTTCGTGATATTATCATCTTATTGCGAAAAGGATTTTTATGAATTTTTGTTTTATGGATATTAGTGTTGATACGATTAGAAACAATAATGATGAATATATTTCGAAGAAAAATCATAATGATATTAAA
This sequence comes from Polistes canadensis, assembly GCF_001313835.1. NCBI lineage: Eukaryota > Metazoa > Arthropoda > Insecta > Hymenoptera > Vespidae > Polistes > Polistes canadensis. Next base: position 356,674 of record NW_014569681.1, on the reverse strand, counting down.
TTGGCAAACGTATATTGAGGGTATATCCGTACCCCAATTCTTACTATTAATTTAAAATAATTGATATTTCCTCGTAATATGATATTACAAAATTCTTGTACGCAGTAATCTATTTTATATTGGATTATTAAAATATATCAAATTAATTTAAATTATATATTACTAAAGAATATATATTTTATCGTTAGAAAAAATGTGATTTGATATAATTGATAAAAAGAAAATTGGTTTTCTCGAGATATGATGTGAAAAATAAAACGATTATATTTCTCAATGGTACTCTTGTCATCTTGAAAATTGATATTCTTTATTTATCCAAATATTTTGTTTCTTAATTAAAAAAAAAACAAAAAAAGAAACCAACAAATTACGTTTCATTACTACGAGTCTATCGAATAAGTTTCAAAGAGTTGTTGTTTATTCGAGAATTGAAGAAACGTTATTAGTTGAGAATACTTTTTTCTTCTTTTTTTTTTGTTCAAGTAATACATTTTAAACCAAATACAGTGGCCAGCGGTTGTCTTTGATCTTTGTTAAAGCGTGTGAAATGTCTTTGAGAAATAGTCTTGTTTTTTTTCTCTTCTTTTTTTTTCTTTCTTTCTCCTTAGTTTCTCGGTAAGCAAGTTTAAACGAACGAGTTGTTCTTCCTTTAAACTACTAACCAGAAATACACCATAACTAATTTCGAGAGTAAGTTCTTCGTAAGTATACGGTCGGTTAGGGTGATAACACCGAACGATAAAGTACACGCGTCTCTATGTTAAAAAACGAGATGACGATTATTACAGTAGGGGGGGGGGGGGAAGAAGAAAAAGAAGAAAAAAAAAAAAAAAAAAAAAAAAAACTATATAAGAATCGAGATCTCACGGTTTGATCGTAAACTTTCGGTTAGGCAACATCGGGTGTGTTCGTTTCTTCGGTAAAAAGAATTCCTTACGCTTATTAAATGTGTGCATACGTATTATTACGCGATGAAATATATATATATATATATATGTATATTATATACAGTGGAAAAAAAATGTAATTATAAATTAAATGATGTATATTTATAACCGTTACTCCATATCATATTATTTATTTATATCTTTTTTCTTGTTTTTCTCTCACGCACAATGAGTCACACGAAGTATTCTCTCATTCATTCCTGTCTCATATCGTCGATATAATATATTAAACAATTTTCATCAACTCGTAATATGCAATAATATTTTGCAAACGAACTTACGCAACGAAAAAAGAATAATTGCAATTTTAAAATCAATAATAATAATAATAAAGAAAAATAACTAAATAACGCGTTTTTCAGCGTTTACGGTTATATCGATGTAATTAATGCGGGGGAAAGGGGGCGGGAGGGGGGAAATAAAAAGTTATTGATATTGGCACAAAGTATAACGACAAAAGCCAATCACCGCAACAGTTCGTTCGCGTAACAGATGACACATCTATCCTTCGAACAAATTATTCAATAACGAATTTAAATTGCAATATTCTTTCTACGTCACCCTCCCCCCTTCTTCCCCTTTCCCCCTTGCCTCATGTCCTTTTCCATCCTCTTCCGACAGCACAAATTGATTTTCTCCGTGTACACTTTACTCGCACGCAAATTCTTTTCCCCCCCCCCGATGTCCCAAAAAATTTTGTGATTTTATCTTACGTTCTCCAACGAGAAAATAAAACGACGTGCAAAATTTCTCGATTAAGCAAAAAACAAAAGAAAAGAAAAAAAAGGAATACATTTGAATGTGAACGAAATATATAATAATAATAATAATAATAATAATAAATAATAATAATAATTATCGAATGAACACTAGAGAGAGAGGAGAATGATTTACTTCGATTCGTCCTATATTTGCCAGTCACGAGAAGAATTCCCTTTGCTTTTCCCTTCCAATCTTCTCTCTCTCTCTCTCTCTCTCTCTCTCTCTCTCTCTCTCTCTCTCTTTCTCTTTCTCTCTTTCTGTTTGCCCGTTTGTCTCGTTCACCGTCTCGTTTTCTTGCCCGTAACGACCGGAAAGACGGACCTTCTCTAGAAGACGCATTCCTCGAAGATGACGTGGCCAAACTACTCGAGAAAACGTGCTGCTGCTGTTGCTGTTGCTGACTCTTCGTTTTATGCTTTTGTAAATGTGACCTTTTTTCCTATTAATTCTCTCTCTTTTACTTTGTTCTTTGTTCTTTCGTATCGAATGAGATTAGAAATAAAAAAAACAAAATGTTGACTATAAAATTATCGTAGTTTAAAATTTTAACACGGTTGTATCTTAAAAATATATTATATGAATTAAAAATGAAACAGACAGACACACACACACACACACACACACACAGAGAAAAATATTTTCAACGCAGTGTTGAAAACGTCAACGGAATTTACGCTTTTTCGCGTGGACCGTTTTTTTCAAATTGTTTCCCACGATGCAATGAAACACGACGGATAAACGAGGAAACGGACAGACAAATTACTCGGGCTAGGGGGAGGCTGGGGGGGGACTCATGCGGTGAACTTGACTCCGGACATACGTACGAGAGAAAAAAAACTATCTACGAGAGAGAGAGAGAGAGAGAGAGAGAGAAAGAGAGAGAGAGAAAATGTAAATAAAAAGAGAACTCCCAACGTAACCGAGTAGAAACAAAGACAAGAACGAAGTGAGTTAAAGGAAAGAAGAAATGAAACAGAAAGAGAGAGAGAGAAAAATAGATAGAGAAAGATAGATAGAGACGGAAAGAACAAAGCAGAGAAAATTCATATAAGGTCCCGCTATTGTACGCCATCGTTTCTCTTCTCGTTCGTTCCCTCGGCGTAATTACTGTTAGCCTTCCACTCAATTGCGAGCATTAAAGCTAGTCATGCCTAACAGTACGGCGTCTGGGAATCTCGTGTGATACGTGTCACGTGTAAAAAAAGAAAAATAGAAGAAAAAAGAGAGAGAGGGGGAAAGAATATCAGTACGAACGAGTACCAAGTGAGTTTAATTTGTTAACAAATTTGTGCCACCGATTATTTGTCGAGTATCCTACATACTTCTTCTATTTATCCGAAGCACCCCCCACACACCCCTGCCCACCATTAATTATCTCCCATTAAAACAAATTCGTTTTAAAAGGAATGAAAAATGTAATCCGCGTGTAATAAAAATGGCAAAGTTATATTATACCCACCGTTGTTTCCAGATTTAGATTATTTGTTTTTTTATTTGTTTGTTTGTTTGTTTAGTACGATTACTACGTTTGAGAAAGACCCGTGAGTATTTAGGAAGATTGTCGACATCTTTATATTGCACAAGTTGTTCATATTTTTCAAAGAAATATATATATTTCAGTCTCTCTTCTTGGTAAAAGTTGACGTAATTGTGCGGATTTTATTCAATCGTATTAAATGATTATAATTATCTATAAATAAATAACAAGAAATTATTTAATTGATAATATAATGAATTTAGAAATAATTTAAAAAGTAATTAGTTGATTTTAATTTTTAACGTTTGTTAATATAATCATAGAAAACTATTTTTGATGGATATTTTATTCGTGAATTATTATTTTGTTAGAATAAAAAGTTAAGAAAATTTTGGAAGAAGATTTACAAACGAATGTCTTACAATGACGATTTAAAATCTATCGAAGGAAATAATAGTTAAATTATGATACAAAATCGTATAATACCCGTTAGAGAATGTATATTTATTAAATATAGCATAGTACTCGACTCCAATTGCAAGGAAAGCAAGGTATAACCTTCCTACCACATCGACCACTAAAATTCCATACCAAGGTGACGGTTTTTCGCATGGTTCTCTCTCTCTCTTTCTCCCACCAATGAAAGAATCCACCCGTCGTACCATGATCCTGCTGTTGCTGCTACTTGCTGTTGCTGCTTACTATGAAAATTATCCGTCTACGATGCCACAGTTAAAACCTGACGCAACGATATTTCTACTACTACTACTACTTTCTCCTTGGAAACTTGCTAAGCAAATCGTAATAAACGAAGTTAGCTATTAAATGTTTAAAAATATAATATAACCGTAAAATAAAAGATATATATATATTTGTGTCCTTTAATTATAATATCGTTTAATGTTCGAACATTTATAATAAACGTGTTTTTATTTTGTTTCAAATCTAACTTATCGTAAATTTTTAAACGTGCATTATAATATATCATCTAGATAATATTATATTTTGATTTATTTCTTTTCGGATTCAATTTTATTATTATATACGAAACTTTTTTAACATGCCAAAGTTTTTAGAATAATACAATTATCTCTCTAAGAATTTATCTTAGAAATATTCCCATATATATTATATTATATATAGTTGTTATATTCTATGGTGTGCAGTCTACGATAAAATACTAACGGAATATCGTCAGAAGTATCGTAAAACTTTATTAAACGGATAGAAAGTACAAGTGCTCTCTATACGGGTACAAAACTTAACTCTCTTTTTCTCGCTTTGCGAACACTATTGAAAGGGAAAAAAAAGAAAATAAAGATGAAAGGTGATATCGTAACGTTAGCCAGAAAACATACAAGGTTTTGCACTTCGAACTAACGCGCATTGATCGCAGTACATTTTTTAAAATCATTTGGGCGGGGGATCGGGATGGAGGAGGAACTTGTTCGATTTAAAAGCAATTCTCATTTCATTCTCGAACAATTATGTAAAAGCTCCTAATAATAATACAATTTTTTCTTTTTTTTTTTTCAAAGAAAATATAAAATTGATTTTAAATCATAGTATATAATCAAACGTAATTATTATGACAGAAAATATAGAATTGAGAATTTGAAATCATGATATAGAGTAAAACGCTACCATTGTGACAGTTCGATTATTCGTATCCTAACTCGTTCATTAATTATTTTTAATTAATAAATGAGATTTTCGTGGTTATTTTCCTATCGAACTGTTAATGCACCAACTACTACTACTACTACTATCCCATACTAATCAAAATCGAACCATCAAATCGGATGATTGATACGTACAAAGTTTCTTCCTAGTGGTCCTAAAAACGTAAAAGGGCGAAGTTTAACGCGTCATTAATGACCGACATAAATCACAGGTAAGTGCGCGCGTGTTCACGCGCATAAGCACGATATATAACCAAGAGAGCAGTTGAAAATTCAACACAACCGTCGCACAAACTCCGTTGACGCTTGTGTTTCAAAACCGGTTTGGAATTACATACCGAAACCGCAATATTTTTGAACATACCATATGAGAAACAGAGTTTACTCAAGTTTATAAAAGCAAAAATCTCTTAAACCGGATTTCGCGTTTGTTAACAATACATATATATATTTAATTTTTTTCTTTAACAAAAAATGCAATTGATTAAAGAACAAAACGAGACTCTCTCTCTCTTTCACTATCATCTAATTATATCTACGAATATAAAAATAATATTAATGATCGTATGCAACGCGATAATAATCTGACAAAACTTATCTACGATAAATATTTATTCGTTCATTTCAAACGCGTTTACTAATTCGCGTTATCTCTAATTTAATCGAAATCAAACCCGTTCACTGAACAATTTCGAACATTTAATTATTACACGATAAATTTACACGCGATATATGTCAAAAGAATGTAAAGACAAAATAAGAATCTATTTATTTTATTATTAATATTTCACTTATGCACACACACGTAAAGTCATTTAAATGACATCCAAAAATTGCACTATGACAAAACAATACGATAAATTCATGAACTTTTAATTCACCCTAATATACATCTATACCACGTTAAATTATCAACACGTATAATTGTTTCAATAGATTATAATCGAAAGACAAAAGAAAACTAATTGTAAGAAGAATCACAAAATGAAAAAAGAAGAGTCGAGTGACGGGGTGTTGGGGGTGGGGTCGAGGTAAGAGGATTTACCTTTGATTCTTTCTTTCTCGTTACGCATTAATAAAAGTGAAATACGCTTTGTAAATTTGATTCCCGTAACGTTAGTCCTCCCTCTCCCTCTTCCCCTCAACCCCCCCATATTACCATCAACCAGAACCCATTTATACTCGTTTCTTCGAGCAAGCAGTTAGCTAGCTAGAGTTCTCGTACAGAAGGCAAGCAAGAAGCATGTGTTCGCGTTATGCTTCTACCGGTCCTAAACGAGGTCGACCAGCTTCGACCATAACCACACCTCCTTTTACTAGACTACTACTACTACTACTACTACTACTACTACTACTCAAGTTTTGCCTGTTGTATTTTATCCTGCGATCCCAGAACGCACGGTAAGGCGGCCTTTCGAACGGCTCCAAGATATACGCCTCTCGACAAAGGATCTCACCGTTGCTCCTTGGAATTTTATATGCCTGCCTACCAACCAACCAACTAACCAACCAACCAACCAACCAACCTAACTTTACCTACCCCACCTATCTCCGTCTCACTTCGTTCCTTCCTTCTTTATTTCTTTCTTTATTTCTTTCTTTCTTTCTTTATCTCAACGAGGGGTCGGTCTTTCTCATCCGTCTTTGAGAAAGAAAGGTTAACAGAGAATCGATCTGAATAATGTAAAATCGTGTTTTCGTTTGTAACGATCATCATAGAATATTTTAACTTTACATGAATTCCCATTCCCCATTCCCCATTCTCAAACCTCACCATCGACAAATTTTCACTGTCACCTTTACCGATCTAACAACGTTTCTTTAACTTTTATCGAGTACCTTTTTCTTCCCGGACGGTTATATTTATTCTAATTTGAAAATTTTCTAAGAAATGTTTTTTGGAATGGTGGGTGAGATGGAAGGAAGGGGAATTAAAAGAACGTCAATTCTTTTTATGGAGATTTACATATAGTATGTATATATTCGTTGATGTTGAATTTTTAATATGCCAATTGGTTCGAACATTCATTCACTTTTGTATTTTTGTATGATATTAAATTGTATTTCGTTTTTATTTGGCTAGATAATCGATGACAGATCCCAACTGGATATCTTACGTAGCAATGGTAACATGAAATTAGTATAATACTTTCACTTAAGCTGTATAAATATACAGGGGCACGACGAATTTTTTAAAGAAGAAAAAGAAAGTACGTTTATAATCATTTCTGAGATGTTTCGTAGGGCACCGGTAGATAAGATTAGAAAATAAAGGAAATAGAGAAGAAGAATAAAAATAAGAAGAGGAAAGAGGAAAGAGGAAGAGATGAAAAAAACAAGGAGCCTTTAAAAAACATAGAATGCATTAAAACGAAAGCGATTCCGTGACTCCAAGGAGACTCGTGCAACAAGATTTCTTAGTCACGAACAAAACTCTTATGTAACACTTTGCTTTGTCCGCTTTTTCAATAGTATCATCACGTGTCCCGATTTTAAATGATTTTATTACGATTTTGTTCATAATCGAAATAATAAAATCCATAAAATAATTCGCGTAATTTTATAATAAAAATATATCGTTTAATTAAATTTTCGATAAATGATTTTCAACATATAAACATAAAATTGATAAATTGTTTACAATCGTAAATGCAAACGGTGCTACGAAAATATATTATTAATATAATTCGATAATAATATAATAATTTGATATAATATTTAATATTTATTTTTTCTTTGGTCGTAAAAAAAAAAAAAACAAGGCAAATAACAAACCAACAGTCGTGGTATATAAGGTTTTAGAGTTAAAACGTGGATCAAACAATTGGAAACTTCTGCTACCGTTCGTAAATAATAAAACTAAAGACAACCTGGAGACACAGAAACTCGAAACAAATATTATTCTCCTGTTACGTGACTTATTGAATTCACTCCTTTGCAGTGAATTGCCGTGTCTAATGGATAGGTTGGTAGGTAGATAGACCTCCTTGCGAGGAAACTTTCTCCGATAGGGATACACAACTCGTGATCGGTCACTCGGCCATTGTCGTCAAACAACAAAGACGATTCTGTACCAGAAGTTCAATATAAAAACCAATCAATCACGTAGCAGACTCTATTTTTCTTATCTTATCACCACCCATACCCCAAATACTAATACGAATTTTTATTTGGTACGAATCCAAAAAAAAAAAAAGAAAAGAAATCCAAAAATTTGCACGATAAATAATACGTGGAATGCTATTATTCTCGTTTTTATGCTTGCGAAAAAAAAATGTTTCTTATTCCAATCCAATGCAAAATTAATTGAATTTGAATTTTTTTGTTTATTTTTTTTTTTATTTATAACATTTATATTATTGTAAATTTATTTATATTTATGTATATCGTAAGCGTGTCTTTCACTTTGAGAATCAGAATGCGCGAAAGCATTATGATCATCATGATGATGATGATGATGATGATCATCATCACGCGTGGGTGATGGCATGCCAACACGAGAACTGACTTTCCTTTCTAACCTTACGATCCTCTATTATACATCCACGCGAACCAAGAAAACGAAATCTTTCTTGTGATTTGATTTGATTTTATTTTATTCTTAAGCATTCGAACACATATTTACACGTGCATTTCAACGCGCTTACCTACCTTTTCAAGAGATCGAAGTTAGAAAATGTGTTAATTAATGATCTCAGATACGATTATATCTATTTTGATTTCTATGTTTTACTCGTACTTCGCAACTAAATCGGAATTACAAAAGATACAGAATTTTCTTTTTTTCCTTCTTCGAAGCGTAACAACCTCGATCTTTCTATGGAGATAAATAATTTGTTTCATTTTATTTATTTTTTTTTTCTACGAGATTCAAACGAAATTTCTTAATTATTATTATTTCGAATCAATTTGATTGAATCTAAAATCGTGAGATATTTATTTAGAAAAAAAAAAGAAAATGAGTAGACATTTTATCCGCGTAACGTTTAGAAAATATATTACGAACGAGATTGGATGAATAAAAAAAAAAGTATGAATGAAATATAATATTCGTACGATGATTAATAAAGAGAAAATATTTCTTTCGATCGTTATCTCTCTTTCCTGGATATCCATTATTATTTTTTTTCTCTTTATTTCTATTTTTTTTTCTTAATTTCACTCAAGTTCATACGTAAAGATGGTGCATACATACTTGGCAAACTACAACGACGACACGCAAAGTGTACCGAAATATAAAAAACTTGGTCCTCTCCCTTATTACGAAAGTTTTTCGATGGCAAGGCGGTTTTCTTAAACCGCGAAAACTTTGCAATCGAGGGAAGGTGAATAGGTGGGATGGGGATGGGGGTTTCGGAACGATGATAAGAAGGTCTTGTGAAAAATAGTTTCAAAACGTAGGAGAGCTTTTTGCGAGAGGTTTAACAGTCACATCGAAGACACAGAATCTTCGCATTATTACTTATGAAAAATTTTATTTACCTACCATACACACACACACACATACACACACACATGCTATTTTAAAGTTTTCCTTTCGAGTATTCTTTTATTATGATATTATCCTCGAGCTCAGAACAAAAATTCTCTCTTATTTCTTATCATTTAAATTCCCCCCCTCCCCCCGACAATCGAACTAATCCAAATTTATCTTTGAAAAATTGTCAACTTATGAAATAATATCCTTGAGAATAATAAATAGAAACGAATAAAACAATATTGTCAGTCGATTAATAATATTTTTTCTCTTTCGGCCTTGTTCTACGATCTTATGCAATGAGAATTTAAAGGTAAGAAAAAAAAAGAAAAAGAAAAAAGAAAAAGAAGAAGAAAAAAAAACAACAAGTGGTATTCTTGAACCTAGCAGGGGGTATGCACAAAAACGTTAAATGAAAATACGTTCTTAATGTCGGGTTCGTTAAGAGAGAATTTAATTATTCCGGTTTCTTTCTCCTCTCTGGAAAAAAAAGATTTATTCAAGGTGACGGTCAACGTACCGTTTCATCCATTTTCAAACGCGTTAAAGAAACAAATTACCGAAATAAAGCTTGTGAATTCTTGCTGCTGCTACTGCTACTGCTAATACACCTCCTCCTACGCGTGGCTTCATGAAGAAGAAGCTATTTTTATTTTAATGATACCATACATTCTCTGCACTACGTGCAGAGTTGTCTCATCCCCGGGTTTGAAGTACATCGACCTTGACATTTTCCGTATAAGCATACACATACGTCGTTTAAAGTGAGATTGAAACGTCCGCGTTTCGACACTCGAATCGATGCGTTTATATATCTCTTTTTTTTTCTCTCTTTTTTTTTCTTTTTTTCAAATCGTTTCCATCGATCCCCGAAAACAAACGAATATTTATATGTATATATGTGTTGTGTGTGTGTGTATGTGTGTTCTTCGTTAAATTCAGATGAGAAAATCACAACGCGATATGCGATTGTAAATAATATTGCGAGTGAATTAGATTATTTTTTTTTTCTTTTTTATATTAAAAAAGAAAAATATATCATATATAAAAAAGGATTTATTTTATTTTATTTGATTCTTTTTGTTTCGTTTAAATGGCTCTCAAACTTGCGGCTTTGTGTAATGACACGATTTAAACATGCTCGCACAGAGATCGGCAATTAAATTTTCTACGTCATTTGAAATTCTTCAACTAAATACCAAATGACGTAGTTCTGTGTCATTTCAAAATCTGTAATTGAATGTTAATAACGTAATTCCAATTATTATTATAATGATTATTATTGTTATTATTATTATTATTATTATCATCCAATATTAAAATACTTTAGTAACGTATTCCATGCTATTACATAGTAAAATGTAATAATTTATTATTTGATAGAATTTCGTTTAATTTTTTTTTTTTTATATGTTAACCCATTGAAAATTGTAATTTCGGTATAATCAAATTATTATACGAAAATATTATCCAAGTAAACGTCTCTATCCAACAATGATAATTTTCAACGTAATAACCCTTCGAGTATTGAATACTTTTAACTGAAGTATTTTGTAAGAACAGAAATATTTTATTATCAGTGCAATTGTTTCATCGATCGATTTTACTAAATCACATTTAATATAATATAATATTTAATAATTAAACTTTCTCATTTATATATTAAATAAATTAATTTTCAGATGTGACAATACTCAAAACAATAATCACATTACATTATTTGCATTAATATCGACAAATACATAGATACATTATAATACGTAGCATTCAAAGGGTTAACAGGAAAAAACAAATAAAAAAAAAAGAGTATTCTTTTCTGTAAAGAGAAGAAGGAAGGAAGGAAGGAAGAAAAGGGAAGGAATATGAAAGAACAAAGTGCTATGTCGTTTCAGTCAAAAATGTTTGGAGCATTGTGTAACGGGTAGTAGTACCGTAAGAGTAAACTCGAAGAAAGCAGTTCGTGAAATGAGTACGGCCACTTTCCTCGAGCTCTTCTTCTTCTTTCTTTCTTTCTTTCTTTCTTTTTTTCTTTTTTACAAGCCTCGACACGCACGCAATCGTTTCTTTAAAAATTACATTTACGCATTCGATTTGAACGAACGAACGAACGAACGAACGAATGAACGAACCTATCTCCCCCCCCCGGCCTTCAACGTTTCTTTCACCTATTTATTCATCCGAAAGTATACCCCTTTAATTATTTATACACACTTATTATTAATTATTATTATTATTATTTTTATATTATATAAAATTTTGTTTTTTAACGATCAACCTTTTATTTTTTTTTAAATTAATTTCAACTATATTGTTATATGGACCGTTTATTTTGAAAGTGGTGTAAGCCCATTTTCTGTTGTTTCGAGAAAATTAAAGGTTTGCATATTGGTTAATTTAAAAATATTCATTAATTATATCAAGTTCAATAATGTTTCTATTAATTTATCGATATGTAATTAGGATTATATATACATTACTTTTAGGATAATTTAACTAAAATAATGTATATTTATAAATATTAAATCGTTAAAAATAACGACACAATATTCGTGGATATTAAAGAAGGGGAAATCGTTGGAACGTTTGTTGAATTCGCAAACGTAAGAAAAATGCTAATTTTTTTTGGTCAACGTTTACCACCCAACCCAGCCCCACTCTACCACACCATACTGCACTTTCTCCCTTTTACCGATTCTCTTTCCATTCGGAATAATTGTCATTTCGTTCAACGATTGTATGTCGTTTCGAAAGATCGGCGCGCGTTAAACTAATCGATTCGCGTGCATGCATTCTCATTTTCACTCGAATACTTTTCTCCGCGATATAAGGACAATTTAAAATAAAAACAAAGTTAATGTAATAAATGTAAATGCACTATTAGACGAGTTATTTGTTGAAAAAATCGATTCTCTCTCTATCTCTCTCTCGTTATTCCGATAGATAATTAACAAATTATTTTACATTTTTATATTGTATCATAACGAAAAGTACAGAATAATTTTGTGTACTTTTACTTTTCTTTCTCGAACATGAATTGCAATTTTTTTTTCAAACACCAATAATTTCCCCTCCCACCCCCTGCCAACTGAATAATTTTCATTCTTTTCGTTTACAGGATTAGACAAATTTTTTTGTTCCTATCTCGAATCGAACAGAAAATTGATTTTGCAATTGCAATAGGAAACGCGTAGTAGGTATTCAGGAATTTTTTTTTTTTTTTCCTTTTTTTTATTCGTGACACACTCGTCGAGAATATGAGACTCTCTTGTTGAGTTTTTAATGTCAGTCACGAGGAGGATAGCTTTTTTATTTGCCGATTATTATAGAATAGTCGCTTTGAACGTTCGAGTTCGCTCGACGAAACGATTTTAATGAAGTATCGTTGGTAAACTGTAGGTAATATTATTATTTTAGATATAACACCAGCTATTGTTTAACGCAATCGGATCGAATTCGAATGAAAAAAAAAAGAACAAAAAATATATAAGCTACACGATTCACAACGTAGGATATATTTATAAATTATTCACATTATATTATAATATATTCATAAACAAATGAATATATATATACTTAATATTTAATAAATTGTTTTTCAATATTAAAAATAATATGATTATACGATTATCAATGTATTATATTTAAAAGGGATAATAATATAATCGAACTTTATATATATCAGAACATTATTATATAAATATAATTCATAAATTATATATCATAACAAATAACGACCGAATATAATTAAAATACTTTGCACAATATTTAATTAAATAAAATATAAATAAATAATTATTTTACGTGTTCGTAATATTATAATTGTTTCAAAATTAAAATACAATTATACGAAATAATGACGTAAAAAATCGTGTATTAATTGAATACATTATAATCATCGAATATAATTAATAGATTTCCCGTTGATAAAAGATCAAGATCTTGTTAATTAAACGATTTTGAAGAGTAACAAGAAAAAGGAAAGAAAAAAGAAACAAAAGGCGAGAAAATGGAGGAATAAGAAGTATCTCGAAGATTCCCATTCGTGGAAACCACCATCACCATCACCATCACCAGGTGATTTCTAATTGATCGTAGAAGGCTCAGAGAAGGCTCCGCGATCGTGTCCTCGATATTTCACGAACACACATACACACACACACACGCACACAGGTGAAAGAAAAAGAAGAAGAAGAAGAAACATACTATACTCGTCGACTACGCACGTTGAGAATCTCGTACACACATCCTTCTTTCTTTTTTTTCTCTCTCTCTCTCTCTCTATTTCTCAAGAGACATTTAACGTCAAAGTGAAACGACGTTTCACGTTGCCAAAGAAACGATGTTATTGGCCCCGACGACTAAAGGTTTAACGATCTACCACTATCTACAACACTATTTTTCTAATTTCTCAACAAACAAAAAGAAAAAGAAAATAATACCATAAGTCTTCCTTATACCATAACCGTATGTATTTCTCGAATAACTTTAAAGTAGTTTGATCGATTACTTATTAGGTCGTCCCAGATCAAGGACAAGGTTTTCCTGATTTCTCAATGTGTAAGACGAGAAACCAACCAACCATTCGTGAGACCTTGTACCACTTAAATTCGGCCACTTCCTAACTTAGAAATCAGGAAACACCAAGAGTAGTCTGTCCTTCTTTCTCTCTCTCTCTCTCTCTCTCTCTCTCTCTCTCTCTCTCTCTCT
>NW_014569681.1:304203-342527 GCF_001313835.1 Polistes canadensis | reverse complement strand
GGGGGGGGGGGGGAGGAGGAGGAAAAGGTCGAACGTCGATCTTGAAGTAGAACGAAATACGAGATAAAAGAGAAGGTTCGATGTAATCTATCTTTCTCTATCTTTCTATATATTTTTTTTTCTGTTTCACGCCTACATACGCGAGCCCTAAATAAATAAATATAAATAAATAAATAAATAAATGAAATCTTACTTATATAGAAATTCGCGCAATCGGTTGTTAGTATTAATAGTAATAGTAGTAATAGTAGTAGTAGTAGTAGGTGTAATCTCCTCCTAGCATTAAAGAATCGAGAACAACCTCATTAAGCAAGAGACTTGTTTCTTCTAAGTCGGTAATTAAACGCGACCAAAGGAGAGTAAAAACGTTGGTTAAGGTGCATCGTTCGCGAAGTAGGCCTCTCTCTCTCTTTCTCTCTCTCTTTCTCTTTCTTTCTTTCTCGCATTTAATTGTATCGCGCCTCGTTAGGTCGTCCCACAACGGGTCGACCTTTTGGTAATGTGTGCACCTGTATATGTATGTGTACGTGTCGTTTCACGTTTGTATCAAGGGTTAGCAAGAATTCGAATAGTAGACACACAGTGTGAGTTTATTACGACGATAAAAGAAGACTAAAAGAAAGAAGAGAGAAAGAGAGAGAAAAGAAAAAAATGGTATGGAAAAAGGAGAATAATAATAATAATAATAATAATAATAAAAAGAAAAAAAAAAAGAAATCAGGTGCAAAGACCCGCTTTGCTGCTAGGCAGACATGATTATGGAAACGAGAGAAAGAGAAAGAGAAAGAGAAAGAGAGAGAGAGAGAGAGAGATTGAGAAAAGAGTGAAAGAGTGAAAGAATCTTCTCGTGGAAAGGAGTTGTTAAGAATTGCGGTCCAGCCTAGTTTTTTTTCTTTTTTTTCATTCTCTTTTTCTTTTTCTTCAAAAAAATGTAGGTAAGGAGAACTCGCGATCGAGATAATGGATCGATCATCTTGTTCTTTTCTATTATTTTTTCTTTTCAGTTGTTTATAATCAACCCTTTGAATACTGAATACTTTTAATATTGAAGTGTTTTTAATGATTATAATCAGATACTAATATAATAAATTATATTTAATAAATAAAGAGATTTTCTTGTGTTGTTTGTTTATTTTACATAATTTTCACGTGAGTCAAAACTCGAAAGCAATAATAATCATTAACGTAAAACAACATTAAATATTTATTTACATTCATGTTATATATATATATGCGTCAATATAAGTCAAAGGGTTAATCAAATATAAACGACAGACAGGAGTAAAAGATTTTTACGTTGATTTCTTTCGAAATGATTTTGATTTTATTCGTCAAAGTTATCGATAAAGAAATAATATTGTTAGTGAAAGAAAAATAAAAAGAGAGAGAAAAAGAACATTTGATAAGTATACTATAGTTATTGGTTAAGTTTTAGGAAAAAAGGGGGTCGTACCATAGAAGAAAAATCAAAAGTCGTAATCCTAGAATGTAGAGAGTTTTGATGATCTTTTAGTAAGGCTCAGGAATATAGTAACAAGCTGCTTCCTTCTTCTAGTTTCTTGCGAACGTAGTCTTTTAAACGAAAACCCCAGCCGGTTTTCTTCCTTTGGGACTATACCAAGACTCCGGGAACTTATTTCGAGGACGAATGAAAAGTCCGAAAACATTTCTACGACATAAGCGTGGAATTGAAAGGATTTTATTCTATCCCGGCTCTCTGGTTTATCCGCGAGTAATAACCTACACCTATATCTGTACACCTGATATATATATAGGTGTACACATTTACGATAGGACAGAAGGATGTGATATAAAACGAGATAAAAGAAGAGAAAATAAAAGAAAGAAAAAAGAAATAAACGTAATGGAATAATAGAAAATATTCTAGTCGTTGGAGGGAGGGGGAAAGGGGGAAATGTTACTTCTCGTATTTTTCTTTTCCCCCCCTAAAAAAATGGATGCTTTAAAAATTTAGAAATAAGTTTGTCAAGTTTTCTAAAATGATTGTTCTCCGAGACACAGTTGTGTTCTTTCCTCTATACTCTCTCTCTCTCCCCACCCACTCTGTTTCTTTCTTCTATTTTTTTTTTTATTCCCGTTTTCACTTTTCTCATATATTAATGCGAAACTATCGCGTAGTATTAATTTGTTGTCCCTCGAGCAATTGCATACTCACCCCACCCCACCCCACCCGACGACAAGTTTCTCTTTTCTTGTATCTTTATTCGAACGTTTATAACACCGTGTCTCGAAATACCAGCACTCATTGCTAACTATAGTTCGTTCGTTCGTTCGTTCGTTCTTTCTTTCGTTCGTTCGTTACTTTGTACAACGCACGTCTGTCGGAATTGCCTTGAAAGTTCGAACGGGAAAGGTTAAAACTACGTACTACGTACTTCTGCTGCACGCCAAGAAACAGGACTCGGTTTTAAACGATCGTTTTACAGCGGTAAACGAAAATTATTATCCAACAGAATAATAATACACTTTTTATGAGTGAAAAACCAAAAAAAAAAAAGGAAAAACATTTTCACGTTCATTTAAACCACCCGCTATTTTCTCGACACCGATAAAACTATAAACGTAATTTTATTTGTGATGAAATAAAAAAAAATAAATAAATATATATTTCAAACCATGTTCACACAATGTAATTTGAAATCACGTTAAAATAAATAAGAGAAAAATTTGTAATTACATCTCCATCATCATACGGTTGTAAGAAAAAGACCGAGATCGGATCGAATCGTATCAATCGTCAAAATCGATTCGCGAATTCGTTTGAAATGTAACACCACCACACCCCACCCCAACCCCCCTGCCCCACCTGCCACCACCACCATCGTTTTACGTTTTCCGCTCTACAAAACGATTTGATGTAATATTCGCCTCTTTGCGTGCCGTTTTCCTGCGATATACCGAACGAATGGGTTCGTACTTTAATCGATAGCTATATATGGGGAACTCGATTTCATTCTATCGACACTTTGAGCTTGACAATACAAAAGGTGACTTACTCGAGAGAGATAAACTATTCACGAATGAAATCAAATTTAACATATCATGATATTTATTTTAAAATATTTAAGAACAGCGAGATCTATTCGAAACGTATATACAATTAATAAACGTAAACGATAACTATTCGTTCAGTGTTAATCGATTAATATTGATTTCGAAAAGAGAAATAGAAAAATATATATATTTTTTTTTTTCCTTTAAATCAAATAAATGAACGTGTTCGTACGTACGCACGAATGAACGAACGAAGTAATAAAAATCAGTTATTATCGATTGAAGGACGGATTGTTCTCACCCGGTATATATTCTGAACAATGGAGTGATAAAACCGGGACTGAGAAAAACTAAAGGACGAAGAAACTAATTCGCAAAAGATTACGTAGTCGCTTTTAAAGATGCCGATCGTTAATCTCGAGAAAAAAAGGGAATACTTTATTCTCGCCTCTCTTTCACTCGAGCAATTTATCTCGAGTTTTCTAGGAAAGTAAGTCCCACGTTTAAAACCTAGGTGTACCTAAGTGTATATAGATATATTCTACGTATTCGTGCATACATATATACATACATACACATCCATGCATACATATATATATATAGAGAAATATAAGTAGGTAAGTAAATAAATGTTAGTAAGTACATACATATGATACATACATACATACATATATACATACGAGAGATCGAGTAGCGAATTCCAAAGACAACGTTTCGAAATCGCGACGAACGGTGGAAAGGGGGAAAGTGGGGAGAAAGGGAGGAACGGGGGAGGGGGACAGGGGGTTTGCGAAGGATAAGAAATTACGTGCGGGCGTGTACCGCATAATATCTTGGGAAAACATTGAAAATTCTTTAGGTTAAACCTCGCGCTTCTAACCGAGCGTTAAAATTGTTGACAACACAAACGGGTTTTCAAATCATCATCAGTTCGTTAATTTTTCTTGTTCACTTTTTCGAAAATGCGATTAGTTTTTCGCTCGAGTTATCCCTATCGCCATCGACGACAATGATTATGTATTTCTGTTCGCGCACATGCGAATAACGTGTCGCCTGTCTTTGTCTCTCTCTCTTTGTACACATATTATATATATATATATATATATGTATATTATATATGTATGCGTAAGTTGTCTCCTGCTAGAGTTGCGTGTACAGCTTGCCAAAGAGGTCAATGCCTCTTTATTATCTGTCTCATTCTTTCATCGAGTGGTTGCTTACTTGCTTTCTTACTTTGCTTGGTTTGGTTTGATCGTACGTATAAATAAACATTTTGTATCCTAGAAATTTGATCAAAAGGAACAAATTTTTGTCTTATTTATATTTTATCTTATTACGAATTTAATTCTTTTTTTCATTTCTTGATTATTAATTCGAGCCGAATAAACAAAAATTTCTTGGCAAAGAGAGAAACACGATTGCAATGATCGTCAAGATAAGGGATCTCCCACACAGAAAAAAAAAACAGAAAAAAAAGAAAGAATTAGATTGATATGAAAAAGAGAGAAAGAAAAAAGTATGTTAAAATGTGTGCAGAGAAAGACGGGAAGAAGATAAATAGGAGTTACCGTTTACCTACGTACGCACGCACGCACGCACGCACGCACGCACGTACTCACACACGAGTACACTCGTACGAAGGATTAAACTTACTGACGTTTACACGCTATGTCAACTTCCTGGCCTCGATGTATATTAACATTCTGATTAACCCAACTGGAATTTATAATCCTTCGACTTCCAATAACATTTTCACTACCGGCATATTCTCATTTTCCGGTATCTACACGTTTTTCCCCTCCCCCGCTCTCTCCTTCTCACTCTCTCTCTCTCTCTCTCTCATTCTCTCTATAATGAAAAGTAAAGCTTGATTTTATCCTATCGATTATATCAACATAATTAATTTTAATGAGCTACGATATATATATATATGATATATATACATATGTATTTAATTTCAAAACTTTCGATCGTTCGAATGTCAATGATCGCGAAACGATTGAAAATAAATTGTTTATTTTATTGGAGTACAGATTCGATTGCAATTAAAAAAAGGAATTAAAAGAAAAAAAGAAGAAAAATGAAAGATAGGCAAGACCGAAGATAAATAATAATAATAAATATTATTAATATAAAAAATTATTGTAATTTATTGTAATGTTTTATATAGATTAACAAGTCATAATAAAAAAAAATTTTTTAGTTGCTGATGAAGTCCCAAATAAAGGAAGAAACGTACAACTGGTTAAAA
Organism: Polistes canadensis; assembly: GCF_001313835.1. Lineage (NCBI taxonomy): Eukaryota > Metazoa > Arthropoda > Insecta > Hymenoptera > Vespidae > Polistes > Polistes canadensis. The sequence continues at coordinate 337,261 of NW_014569681.1, read as the reverse complement.
ATAAATTGTTCATAAGATTTAACAACCGTTCAAAATTCCCTTTGAGACTTATATTAATAATATTTATTTCTGGACAAGAATATTGATAATTAAATAATAATAAAAAATGAAAAAAAGTTTTTGGCAAATGCGAAATGAAAGTCCGGTGATGAATTCGAAGAAAAAAATGATAGGCTTGTGGATTGGGTTGGGTTCGGTTCTAGGGATACAGGACACGTTCTAGGGATTTTAACTATACGACAGACTACGGATGACGAAAATACATTTCGATGATGTGAGATGCATAGTGTATGGATTTGTCGACAGACACCGTACAAACTTTTACAAACGGATACGAACGAATACGAGAGGAAAAAAGAAAAAGAAAAGAAAAGAAAAGAGAAGAAAGGAAAGGAAGGGGAGAGAAAAGTGAAGAAGAAGAGAAGAAGAGGAGAAAAGAAGAGAGGTGTGAGGTGGGGGAAAGAGGGGTGGAGAGGAAGCAAATAAAGATAGAATCGAATGTGGCGTATCGTTCTCATATACATATACATATACATATACATATATATATATATATATATATATATATATATATGTATGCACGTTTATACACATCCTCAAGTTGCATAGGCATTCATAGAAGGATTCCATGTGCGCGAGGTCCAACTTACAGGGCAAAGTTCTGCTACGTGCTGGCACGTTTGCTATCATCGAACGCTATAGAAACGCATAGCTCCTTAAGAAGAAGAAGAAGAAGAAAAAGAAAAAGAAGAAAAAGAAGAAGAAGGATAAGGATACAACATAAAGCATTGATAGAGAACGTACTGCTACTCCATTCCCTTCGTAAAAGAACATCGATGATAGTTATCGCGAGAAAGAGGTTTTATATTTTAAGAATTTACGATTTAGTTAGAGGAAGAACAAAAAAAAAGCTGTCTAACCAAACTGAATTTTCTCTGTTTTGAAGGTTTTCAAGTGAAAATAAATAAATTACTCGTGTGTAATAATAATTTGTAGGTATACCTGTATTGTTTTTTTTCTCTTTGGATTTAAGAAAATATTTATATTAGACAAATTTTTTTATAGATTTCGTGTTATTCTTATTTAATTGAAATAATTAAAAGTTCAATGTGGTAATAGAGAAAGAATTTTGTGATCTATGCTTTTAAACGTTGATAAATATTTTATTCGTTTTTTCATTGATTTATTTTTATTTGTTTGTAATATTTTGTTCTATTAATTTTATCATCAAAACGATCCTATATATAGATATATATATATATTTATAATTCTATTATTTTTGATAGAACATTGCATTTTGGGAGAACGACGAACGGAACGAGCATTACTATGTTTACCAAAGTGTCATGTTTCTACGCGCACTATAACAACCATTATGCACGTCATAGCGAGATGCAAACTATTACCGTAATGCACTACACTGTCCACTGTGTGTTTCTTCTCGACAGTAATGCACAAATGTTAAAGAAAAAGTTGTTAACCTTTTCTCTTGAAATAAAACAAACAAGATGATCCACGAACGGATTTGATTTTGAAATCATTATGAATGATATTAATTACAATACTTGTATATCATTTTTATTAACATTATAAAAAAAAAGATTTTCTCTCTAATTGTTTATCATAATTTTTTCGTATATTACACATCAACACGCGCAAATGTTCGCTTGCACGTACAAAATTCGTTTACATTTATTTCCTAACTTTCAAATTTACCCACACCCCCCACCTCCCTCTCCACTGCCCTGTCCGCATAATTTCAAGTCACTCTTATCAAAACCGTGTTCGAACTATCTTTTTACAAAGTATCAATTTTTGTACGATGATTCAACTGTAGTAATCGTGTACACGCCTACGATTGATTTTCTACGAACACCCGCCCCCGCCCTTTCCCCATTTTTCTGTTATCGACGATTTATCGCTCTACTCCAAAATAATCTAATAAAAAAAAAAAAAAAAAGCGAAAGGTGTAGATAAACGTATACGAATACGAATGTGGTCCTCCCCCCTCCAGCCAGCCCACATTTGGTTCGTTTCTAAAAAATCATTTGGAATGTAAAAAAAGTCGTTAGTCGAGGAAAAGTTGGTCGATTTCGTAACTTCCAACCACCCCTTGAATCATAAATGATCATTTTCGAAAGACATTTTCTACGGGTTTATCGTAGCAGAAAATTGTATCTCGCACGCGAAATCAACAGAATCCGACCGAAAGGAGGAGGGAATCTCACGCGACGGAAGTTTTTTTCTCTGTTACCGCTTGGAATCTAGAAAAAGGAAAGAAAAAAAAAGAAAAAAAATGGTCCATTCCGCGGTACATAAAACGTTAATGGCCAGCATTTCAAAGATTCACCATGCGAATTCACCGAATGGGAATTTAACGAAGGCGAAATACCTCGGTGGTAGTTGAAAGGAGATTGGGTGGTGGGTTGGCCAAAGGGGGAGGGGGAGGAAAGAGGATAGGGGTTCGAAAAGAACAGAAAGGACGGAAAATATATTTCCGACCCAAGTAATCCGTGAAAATTTTCCTAACCCCGCGTGCCGGAGACTACCCACTCACCCCACCCCCGTTGAGAATTTTCGTGGCTTGGAAATCTTTACGCGATTGCCCTAATTTTCGACATTTTTATACTAACGATAATTTCTTTTATCTTCGATAATAATAATACACAAGAGTGCATCATTTAAATATCTTTATTTGTATTAAATATATGTTAAAGAAATTATATTTTCTTTCCTTTCAAATCGATGTTTAATTTATTTATCTGTTCAACACTTCGTGCCAATTTTCAAATAAAAATATATATAAAACAAATATTATACTCATATATAAATATATTTATGAATCGACAGTATCCACCCCTATACCCACACCCCGTACCCAAAGCAAACTAATATAACACGCGTGTTTTGTCGGTAATAACAAGGTTAAAAGAAAAATCTTACTAATGTGTATGAGAGAGAGAGGGAAAGAGAGAAAGAAAAAAAAACATAATAAAAATTCCGAAAGTTTGAAGATGTAATAAGACTCGCAAATGAGCGTGTCATGGAAATAGGAGAAGGTTCAAGAGTAATTACACCAAGCGATTTCTTTCGCCTTGACTCGTGCGAAACGATGTTCGCTCGTACGTTAAACGAGCACGGTAAAGGCAAGGTAAACCGTTCGTTCCTTTGCAAACCGAACGAATTGCCGTGTAATAAGTGAAAGTACGTATGTTCGTTTATTCTTCTTCTTCTTATTCTTCTTCTTCTTCTAGTTCTTTCACGATATATTCCACTTTCGTACTCATCGTTTCGTGACATTGACAATGGCTCGTTACCAAAAAGTAAAAAAAGAAAAAAAAGAAACCGAAAGTATGTAAAAAAAAAATTAAAATTCCGAAGAAAATATTACGGACTAATTTAACAATGATTTCCCTATCGAATAACTCGTCCATTCATTTATCCTGCCGACCAATTTATTGCAAAAAAATTCCCCCTTCCTTGTTTCCTTCCATCCTTCCTTCCCCCACCCCGCTAAGAAAAACTGCTTTCACCTACTTTCCCGTTTAATCTTCTCTTTAAACGTTTTCTCCAACGTTCACCCCACATTTATCCTTACTTCTCGTTAACTTTTAACCTTTTTTATACCCTAATTCTTTATTTTATTTTTATTATTTTTTTTTTTTTTTTGGAACCATAAAAATATATTCATGTAATTTAACATCGACGAATATGTTAAACTCTTAATATAAATTAACAACGTGTGAATTGTGAGAATATTTGAAGACTCCCCCGTTCCCTATTATTTCAACTTGAATCTCGTGAGTTAAAAAAATTGACAAAATGAAAGAACAATATATTGGCAAACGACGTGACGTCATGTTGTTTGGAAAATAAATGAAATTAAACGAAATAAAATCTCTATTTATTGGTATGCGATTTATAATAGCCGCAGGAGGGTTATTTTTTGTATATTCTGTTTTGTTTTTTTATGTGTTCCTATCTTTCTTTTTATTTGACTAAAAATACAATCAAATATTTGAAAAATTTTACTAACAATTATATCCATCTACCCCCTCCCCCGCCCTCAGTATATTGGTGGTAATATAAGATAAATAAATAAAATGTGTATAAAATAAAAACACCACGGGAAATATATTGCTAGCACAAACATCGGAGGGAGGAAATTGTTTAAAATATCATATTCGATTGAAATTGCTGCGAGCATAAATGCACGTTAATTGATCTCTCGATGAGTTATTAATAAAGTAATGAAAAACAAAAACCAGAGTTTATATAGCCGTTATTTATAATTCACAAACATAGTCATTCGTTATCAAAGATAATATGACTATAATATATGTATAAGTATGTCTACATATACATATATAAAAAAACGTTGCAGTAAAAAAACAAAGCAAAAAATTCATTCGATTTATGTTCGTTATGCAAATAATTTTTTCCTTAAAAAATTGTAATCGAAAATTAATATTAACCATAAAATAATATGTTGAAAAAATATATTGAAAAATAAAGAGAGAGAGAGAGAGAGAGAGAGAGAGAGAAAGAAAAAAAAACAAGTCAATACTGTAAAATAACTCAGATTAATTCTTATTATTATGTTCGTTATGACCAAATCTGACAACAACGTGACCGTGTTCTTTCGAAAAAGGAAATTAATTGAAAAGAAAAAAAGTGGAATTAAGTTTTCTCATGAACCGACACCGGTTTGGTTGCACAATGAAAAATGTTTAAAAAAAAAAAAGGAAAAAGAAAGAAGAAAGAAAAGAGAATGTCGAGACCAGGGTGGGGTTTTGGGACGATTACAGGATCCGCACCATTGGAGAGAAACTCGAGCCCTAAGAGAATCTCTTGTAGTCGAAGAGCTTTCAACAGGGTACAACGCCATTCCTCGGCAAGGGAATTTGGGACGGATTAACAGTTAGGTCCTCCTCTTACCCCTGGTTCTGCTACCTTCGTCGATGTTAAGGAATGCAGTAGCAGCATTCACCTACACAAGCTTAGAGTTACACGAAACACCAAAATCCAAACTTTGACAATCGGCGCATAATCCTTTTATTATAGTAAATGTTACTTTTTTTTTCTTCTCTACAGTTTTCTACACAAAAATTTCATTCCAAACGAATATACATATAAATGCTGTCTACAAAATTTCATTATTAGTTTAACGATACAAATAATACGTATAAATAATTTGATAAAACAAAGGTAGAGAAAATATAAATAGTAAACGAATAGATTTTTTCTACGATTCAAAGTAACTCACGTTTTACTTTATCTTCTTATTCTTCTTATTCTTCTTTTAAATAGAACGAAGAAGAAAGATAATGAAATCGTGGTGGTCACGAAATCTAATAAGAACACTTTCATCTTTCTCACGAGGAATAAAACAGTTAAAATAATAGTTAGTTTATGACGAAATTAGACAATGGTTTCGAATGAAATCGATCGATCGATACCAAACCTTCTTTGGGCTCGCATTTCGATCGTTTAGAAAACGTGAACGATGAAAACCAAGAGCTCAAACGATTCGATACTTACAGATAATAATAATAGTAGTAGTAGTAGTAATGGTCGTGATGATTGTGCGATGGTAGTAGTTTCCTTGAGAAAACATTCGAAGCTTTAGAAAATAATATGAAAGGGTAAAGCAAAAGAAAGTAAGATAAATCTGTTGGATTAAGAAGACACCGTGACTGTACTCGGTCCCTTTAAGGGCGCTCGAAAATCTCTTCTCGTTAATCTCGTTCGTCGTACGAGCTATTTCGAGTTCTCTCTTTCTCTTTCTCTCTCTCTTTCTTTCTCTCTCTCTCGTAGAAATCGAGACACATTTTCGTCGTAAGTTTGGAGAATCCAGAAAAAGACTTTGGACAACGTAGCTCGAAACAACCCTACCCCTTCGTTGATGCTTCACCTTCTCCCCCCTCACCCCACCGCTTCCCCAACTCACCACCACCACCACTACCACCACCCATTGCATCTCGTATTACCTACGAAGTACCTCGTAAAAGTCTCAACAAGGGTGAGAGTAAACGTATTTTTAGATGTTGGCTAGGAATAAATGAAAACAAAGGGCAAGATACTACAGTGAGTGTACCGAAAGCTTATGGGGGAAAAGGGACGTTCGAGATTAACGAGCACCAAACTTTCTTAAGAAAAATCCTGGGAAAAGGATTTCCTCGTTTCTCCCTTCCCTTCCCTTCCCTTCCCACTGCCCTTCCTACAACCCCACCACTAGTTTTCTCTCATTTTCGAAAGTAATTTTGTAGCAATCTTTGAAAAGCGATGGAAACTTTACGACCACCCTGCTCGTCTTGTTTCGGGAGAGAGTGGGGATATTATTCTTATGGGGATTTCATAAGAATATATATTTCATATGGGAGCGAGATATAAGAGATCGGTTTGAAGTTGTTTACGATCTCTTCGAGTCGTATTACGCGACCGAATAATACACGAAATCATCGTCCCATGTACCGTTATGATCTCGACTTTCCTCTTTGCCAGGAAGTCGAGCAACTCAAGCCAGAAAGTTTATTCGCGAATACTCCAAGCTCGAATATAAGAATATGGCGAAGGAAAACTTATTACCCGAACGAACGACACGTAAATTGTTCGCTATATGCAGTTTTTCACGCTCGATCGGCACCATAACTACTACTACTACTACTATTACTGTAAATCATTCTCGGGAAGCGTTATCGTACAGATATTCAAATAATTTCCCCACCCTGTCCCTCCTGTTTTTTTCCTCAGTTGTTTTTTTTTTGCTTAATACCGTTTTAATGCCTATGAATAATAATAATAATTATGTGAAAATAATCGAAAAATTGTTTCAATTATTCGACTCTAACGTATCCCCCATACACAATGATATTCTCAATTTGTATCCCACCCACAACCCCTCCAAAAAGAAAAAAAAGTATTATTAATCATTAATATTATTCTCAAATATCATTTTTACGATTACCCAGTAAACCCAACTCTTTTTTTTTGAAAACAATTCGATTACAATTTATCGTAAAATGTTAATAAAATAAAATACAACTATAGCAAAATATATATATATATATATATATTTTGCTATAGTTGTATTTTATTTTATTAACATTTTACGATAAATTGTAATCGAATTGTTTTCAAAAAAAAAGAGTTGGGTTTACTGGGTAATCGTAAAAATGATATTTGAGAATAATATTAATGATTAATAATACTTTTTTTTCTTTTTGGAGGGGTTGTGGGTGGGATACAAATTGAGAATATCATTGTGTATGGGGGATACGTTAGAGTCGAATAATTGAAACAATTTTTCGATTATTTTCACATAATTATTATTATTATTCATAGGCATTAAAACGGTATTAAGCAAAAAAAAAACAACTGAGGAAAAAAACAGGAGGGACAGGGTGGGGAAATTATTTGAATATCTGTACGATAACGCTTCCCGAGAATGATTTACAGTAATAGTAGTAGTAGTAGTAGTTATGGTGCCGATCGAGCGTGAAAAACTGCATATAGCGAACAATTTACGTGTCGTTCGTTCGGGTAATAAGTTTTCCTTCGCCATATTCTTATATTCGAGCTTGGAGTATTCGCGAATAAACTTTCTGGCTTGAGTTGCTCGACTTCCTGGCAAAGAGGAAAGTCGAGATCATAACGGTACATGGGACGATGATTTCGTGTATTATTCGGTCGCGTAATACGACTCGAAGAGATCGTAAACAACTTCAAACCGATCTCTTATATCTCGCTCCCATATGAAATATATATTCTTATGAAATCCCCATAAGAATAATATCCCCACTCTCTCCCGAAACAAGACGAGCAGGGTGGTCGTAAAGTTTCCATCGCTTTTCAAAGATTGCTACAAAATTACTTTCGAAAATGAGAGAAAACTAGTGGTGGGGTTGTAGGAAGGGCAGTGGGAAGGGAAGGGAAGGGAAGGGAGAAACGAGGAAATCCTTTTCCCAGGATTTTTCTTAAGAAAGTTTGGTGCTCGTTAATCTCGAACGTCCCTTTTCCCCCATAAGCTTTCGGTACACTCACTGTAGTATCTTGCCCTTTGTTTTCATTTATTCCTAGCCAACATCTAAAAATACGTTTACTCTCACCCTTGTTGAGACTTTTACGAGGTACTTCGTAGGTAATACGAGATGCAATGGGTGGTGGTAGTGGTGGTGGTGGTGAGTTGGGGAAGCGGTGGGGTGAGGGGGGAGAAGGTGAAGCATCAACGAAGGGGTAGGGTTGTTTCGAGCTACGTTGTCCAAAGTCTTTTTCTGGATTCTCCAAACTTACGACGAAAATGTGTCTCGATTTCTACGAGAGAGAGAGAAAGAAAGAGAGAGAGAAAGAGAAAGAGAGAACTCGAAATAGCTCGTACGACGAACGAGATTAACGAGAAGAGATTTTCGAGCGCCCTTAAAGGGACCGAGTACAGTCACGGTGTCTTCTTAATCCAACAGATTTATCTTACTTTCTTTTGCTTTACCCTTTCATATTATTTTCTAAAGCTTCGAATGTTTTCTCAAGGAAACTACTACCATCGCACAATCATCACGACCATTACTACTACTACTACTATTATTATTATCTGTAAGTATCGAATCGTTTGAGCTCTTGGTTTTCATCGTTCACGTTTTCTAAACGATCGAAATGCGAGCCCAAAGAAGGTTTGGTATCGATCGATCGATTTCATTCGAAACCATTGTCTAATTTCGTCATAAACTAACTATTATTTTAACTGTTTTATTCCTCGTGAGAAAGATGAAAGTGTTCTTATTAGATTTCGTGACCACCACGATTTCATTATCTTTCTTCTTCGTTCTATTTAAAAGAAGAATAAGAAGAATAAGAAGATAAAGTAAAACGTGAGTTACTTTGAATCGTAGAAAAAATCTATTCGTTTACTATTTATATTTTCTCTACCTTTGTTTTATCAAATTATTTATACGTATTATTTGTATCGTTAAACTAATAATGAAATTTTGTAGACAGCATTTATATGTATATTCGTTTGGAATGAAATTTTTGTGTAGAAAACTGTAGAGAAGAAAAAAAAAGTAACATTTACTATAATAAAAGGATTATGCGCCGATTGTCAAAGTTTGGATTTTGGTGTTTCGTGTAACTCTAAGCTTGTGTAGGTGAATGCTGCTACTGCATTCCTTAACATCGACGAAGGTAGCAGAACCAGGGGTAAGAGGAGGACCTAACTGTTAATCCGTCCCAAATTCCCTTGCCGAGGAATGGCGTTGTACCCTGTTGAAAGCTCTTCGACTACAAGAGATTCTCTTAGGGCTCGAGTTTCTCTCCAATGGTGCGGATCCTGTAATCGTCCCAAAACCCCACCCTGGTCTCGACATTCTCTTTTCTTTCTTCTTTCTTTTTCCTTTTTTTTTTTTAAACATTTTTCATTGTGCAACCAAACCGGTGTCGGTTCATGAGAAAACTTAATTCCACTTTTTTTCTTTTCAATTAATTTCCTTNTATATTACCTTTCGTTATAAATATATATAATATATTATCGAAAGCGAGATCACAAACGAAAGGTAAGATAAGGTAAGAAGGTAAGGTAAGGTAAGAAGGAAGTATTTCGCTTACTCCAATGTCCCTGTATATAAATCCTCGTTAGAAACTCTCTCGTACCGGCGTTCATCCTCTTCTCAAACGAAGTCGTAAAAGTTTTACGACCATTCGACAGCCCATTCTCAGACGGATGCACTTTTAGAAAGGTACGTACGTACGCGTGCGCCGTACCGACTGCATCGTAGCTTGAAATAGCCCGCGATCGTGGAAAATAAATACATACGATTGTACCCCCCTATCCCCCTTCTACACGCCCCCACCCTACCATTCGTTTCTCTTTCTCTCTCTCTCTCTCTCTCTCCCTCCCTCCTTTTCTCTTTCTTCTCTCTTCCTTTTCTCTCATTTATTTCTTTTATTTTTTCCTTCTTCTATGGCAGACGGAAAGAACGAACACACCAACCACGTTTCCTTCCTTTTCCTTCGCAGACCATCATTCTCTTCTTCGGACCGGATGTCGTGTCCCGTACCACCATTCATTCGTACGATACCAACGGTAGCATACTACTCTCTTATTGCCCGCCCATCATCAACGAATACGCGCATATGCATACGCATGTCTCTCCTTGCATTATGATGGATATATATATCTCTTTCTCTCTCAGTCACGCTTATGCTACCAACGTACTAGTACCACCACGTTCTTCTCGAACACTTCTCGAAGAATTTCTTCGAAAGAAAGTTCTATCAAGGATATTTGAAAAATTAAATATTATAGAAAAATATTTTATTTAACTTTGTAAAATATACGTTGATATATTAATACTTTTTTTAAATGATATACCTTTAATGACACACGACAGGATACCGTGTCATTCGGAAATAATAATATATCTCGTTTCTTTTTTTTTTTCTATTTTTGTTTCTTTCTTTGTTTCTTTTTTTTTATCTCATCGTCAAGACGATTCGTAGTATTTTAAATGTAACGTTAATAATCTTTAAGTAGTATCATATGCAATTATATTATATTTTATACGATAAACTATTATCCAATGGTTTATCGAACATATATATAAACATATGATATACATATGTNATACGATAAACTATTATCCAATGGTTTATCGAACATATATATAAACATATGATATACATATGTTTATTTTCAAAAATATATACGTATAAAATATTATTATATAAATAAAATTAAAAGATAAAAAATGTAATATATTAAAAACTATCGGAATTTGAATCCTAATAAAATCAAATTGATTAACCCATTCTATTTCTATCACGAATGATCGATAAAACATTAACGTATAATATACAATATAATTATCATTATTATTATTATTATCATTATATAAAATAAGATTAAAATTAAAAACAAAAAATATAACATAGAGACAAAAGTTAGAGAACAATCAACGGACGTGGAAACCAGCACCTATCGACGACGACACCGTTTCATTCTTTCTTTCCTCTCCCCCATTTACCTTACCTTACCTTCTTTCTCCCCTCTCCTCGTTCCTCCCCCTGTTCTTCCTTCAGGAATCACGAGAACAAATCTAAAGAGGCGATCGCGCGTTTTCCTTCGGTTCTCTTAAACTTCCGGCTGAAACTCGTCGCGTTGAATCGAGGCTTCTCTTCCGGCCTCTGGCCACGCTTTTCACTTCTTAATTAGCAGATCTATCCGAGAGATTAAATAATATTCCATGTTAGGAATATACAAGACAAAGAGGGAGAGACAGAGAAAGAGAAAAAGAGAGAGAGAGAGAGAGAGAGAGAGAGAGTGAGAGAGAGACAAGGAGTCGAATCTTGTTTGGGTTGAGTTTCGTGGCTAGAAAAGCATGAAATACATTCCAGGGAAACAACCAAATGTATTTTTATTTTATTTATATATAAGGAAGAGAAAGAATAGAAGAAATAAATATAACACTTTTGTGTCACTCTCTCTCTCTCTCTCTCTCCTTCTCTCTCTCATACATATCCAACATCGTAGAAATCACTAAAGACGGATTAGAAAGAATATTAAAAAAAAGAAACCAATTCTTTTCCGTATTCCATTCAAGTTTTCTATATCCAACTAACGAAAGAATTTTTATTTAATTAGCCTTGACGAACTCTGTAAATCGTCTCTATCCGCAAGGTTTCCCCTATTACGGAAAACGTTCGAGTGAATTTTTTAAAAAAAAAAAGAAACAACGATTAATTATTTAATTTATATACATTTTGATCGGTTACTGAAATATTTATCAACAAAATTCTTCTTCTCTCTCTCTCTCTCTTTCTCTCTCTCTTTTTCTTTTAAATATTTTTCACGTTTACGTGTCGTATAATTCGATGAAAATATTCAACGTCGTCTATTAGATTGAATTTGAGAAAAGAGAACTCAACGAAAAAATGCTTATTTTTTGTTCGTAGAAAAAAAAAAAAAAAAATACAAGTTTTCGCGTAAATTTCAACACACGCATACGCATACGCATACGAAGAACACATGCACGAGCGAATATGCAACCAACGGATAACCGTGTTCTCGCGTATAACAATCTAATTTCCGCGGATATCCTCGTGTCGAGAGAAACGGGCACGGCATCCGTGTGTTGGTATAGGTATTTATCTCTCTCTCTCTCTCTCTTTTTATCTTTTACTCTTCCTACTCTCACAGCTTCCGAGAACAAATATAGGACAAACCACTAACGTATGAAACCCGCCTGTCAAAGGAGATTACCGATCACGTCTAGTTATCCGCCCGGTAAGTAGGTGGTGTCGTTCTGTCGTTAGATTTATCCCTATCATATCAAATCTCTCTCTCTTTCTCTCTCTCTCTCTATCTCGTTCTCTCGTTCTCTCCCATCTTCAAATTTTTCTCTCTTTTTTTTGCTGATATAACTTATATACACACAGACACACGTGGTTTTATAAGGACACCAAATATCTATCCAAGAAAATCCTACGTCCTGCAATGTCTTCATAATACGATAAAAGACTAACCCCCCCCCCGTCCTCTTCGTTCAACCCCCTATTCACCACCCATCATAGTTGAAAAATTCCCACGAGAGGATATAGACTGACGAAAAGATCACGAAAGAAAAGACATTCTTTCTTTTTCTTTTGCTATTTTATTTTCTACGTGGAAAAATCTTTTTTCTATTTTTCTTTTTCTTCGAACATTTTCATAGAAAAAAACAAACACAAAAACGGTTGAAATTAATTATTTTCTTTTTTTTACTGGATACGAGACCCCTGAGAAGAAATCATCTCGATCAAGGGATGATATTGATCCTAATTATTGGTATAGTTGGAACCCAAGGATCCCCCACCCTCCCTCTCTCTCTTATTCATTATTTCCGTTTGGAATGAAAAATTGTACCAACGCGTAAAATAATATTGTTCATTTTAAACGATGCATATACGCGTGAAGCCATTATTATCGATAGGAGAACCAACACAACCAGCCAACGCTTTGCTTTCTCCAATTTAACTCTAACCGTTAATTATAATCATCCGCCTCTTTTGCACTACTCCTCCTCCTCCTCCCCCTCCTCTCTCCCCATTCTCCTCCACCTCTCTTTGAGAATGGCTTGCGTTGGCCGATCTCACACTCCTTAACACATCCCGTCTCTATATAATTAGAAACATTGAGTGGACACGTGCTATGTTTTTTATGCACGAAACTAGCAACAACAACCCTTCTCTCTCTTTCTCTCTCTCTCCCCGTCTATAAAAGTAGACCTACTTTCTATCTCTATCTCTCTTTTTAATGCTCTTTCACTCCCATCTCATTTCGTTTTATTTTTTTTTTATTTTTTATTATATTTTCCTTTTCTTTTTGTTCCCCCCCCCCTCCCCCGCCCCACTCGTATCTACGTATGCACATAATCGTACTCTCTTCAAATTGTTTCTCACATGTTTTTTTTTTCCAAGGCTACGGGTTTTATCATACTTCAAAGCTTCCTACGATAGTCCCATTTTTACCGCACATCATTTCCTTTCCTTCCCCCCCTGTCCCGTACCCCTCCTTGTATGTGGTTATGGCAAACACATAACCAAGGACAATGATAAAATGTTTTCCTCCTTTTTTTTTTTGTCTTCTCTACTCTTCTGCGGGTATGGTCGGTCAACTTCCGTCAATTATGCATTTACGATTGCACGTACGATTGCACGTGTGTTAGAACATTTGTCGTCCGGTACGTAAACGTTTTTTCTGTCATACATATATTTGTGAATGTACGAACATACGTACACGTACACACACACATGTTCGAGAAAACCGTATGGTCATGCTGGATCTCATTTCAGCGGTTTAGAAATCGTTTTTCCTGTCTTTATCTATACGAAGTTCTTGTACGCGTTGTTACTATGAAGATGATGGCCTATGAATCTCGCTTATGGTTCTCTCCAGACGATCCTTCAAACGCTGTTATTACATTTTCAATATTGAATAAACCATAAGCAATTTGAGGAGAAGCGTATATGTATATATATATTTTTTTTCCTCCTTTTTTATTCCTTTTTTCTTACTACTACTTTTTATTTTTGTCATACGTTAGAAAAAGATAATATAATCGAAGTATAATATAAAACAAGTTAAACGATTGTAATTAGATATTTTTATAATATATTATATCTAAAAAGAAAGAAAGAAATCGAATAAACTGTTAGTTAAGATAATGAAACTGAAGAAATAATAATAAGTAATAATAATACTAATAAAACGTAAACGAGATGGAAAAATATCCGGTGGTCTTTGAGATAATGAAAAATAAGCTCAGAAAAAAGCAATTGAATAAAATAAATGAAGCCAAATAAAATGTGCTTGCAATTAAACAAAACTTTGGTAGAGAAGAAAATAAACAGGTAATTTATCGTATGACAGTCTATATAAACGAACGTAATTAATTACATGGACAAAGGGAATATATTATATATAAAGGAAACAAAAATACAATGGCAAACGGGTTAAAGAGAGAAAATTCACGTTCGGTTGTTTTAATATTTGCTCTTAAAAATTCATTAAACACGTATGAGAGAGGGATCCTCAAGTTAATGTTCTTAATTAATCTCGACTCGTTTCATTTTAATTGAATGACATTCCTTAAATATTTTATCGTATTACCCAACAACCACAACTAAAATATTATAACGAAAATCTAGAAGAAAAAGTTTCGATGATAACAAGAGAATGAAAGATAAAAGTAAGGAAAAAAGAAAATAAAGAGAAAGAGAAACAGGAAAATAAAATAAAAGAAAAATGTCTCCACGAGAAACTTAGTTTTTATCTTTGACACTTCTTCTTTTATTGATGTTAAGTATCGACGAGGGAAACATGACGCATCGATACGAACTTTTTCTTCCGAAAGAAAATCCAAACTTTCGTGACGATAACGGAATTTATTTTAGAATCTTTTTCCTCTACCACACCCACCCACTCCGACGCCCAACTATATTTTTAACAATCTTACAACTATAGTGTAACCTCCAATGTTCGAAACGTTTTATTATAAACTTTTCTTACTTTTGTCGTTTACCATCAAAACAATATATTTGCAAAAAAAAAAAAGAAATTATTTTGCGAATTGATTAATATTTTTTTCCCCCCGTGTGGGTTTCTTTCCATATTATTATTATATTATTTTTCTTAATTATATTGCACGAGCTTACGAAATTGCGATTACACGACAAAATTCCTTCATTTCTTCTTTCTATTCATTTAAATACTCTGCGAAGGGTTCCTATTGTAAATTTTACTTTGTATGATAACATTTCACGTTTATGAATACGTATTATTACGTATGCATGTATGTGTGCTCGAGTGTGTGTGTGTGTGTGTCTATGTGCGTTTGTTTTGAACAATACATTTCCATTATGATTTTTCGAGACTTCACGAAATTATTATTTTTCCGAGCTAATGGAAATCATTCTCTTTTCGTACGAGAAAAATATTTTTTATATTATAACGGAGAGAAATACGAACAAGTCTTGTGACCAAAAAAAAAAAACAAAAAAAAGAAAGAAAATATGTCGCCCGTGGGATTTTGTAAAAAAAAAAAACAAAATAATAAATAAAAAGATGACGGAAAGAGAGAATTTAAATGATTAGGTCAAATCATTGGACGGATAATTTAATACGAATCGACCGTTTCTGGTTTATTTTTATTTATATATGTTATTTTTGATTATTTTTTTTTCTTCCATTTAAATTTATATCGAAGTTTGTTTTATTACATTCTCATATCGCCACTTTACAATTACGAATTTTGCGTCCCAATGTACGCGTAAAAATTGTATTTGCTTTTTAAAAATCTATTTCCCATTTTCCACGATAAACTGTATATTTTTTATCACAAAAAAATTGTTTACGTTTGTAACGTACGACTGTTTGTTTCATCTTACGCAAACGCACGCGTATTTAGAACAAAAGTTTATTGGCCTATTTTCGTATAATATTTGTTATTAAATATCCTCGAACAACACTGTGCTTTACAATCCAACGAAATAAAAATGAAATTCGAAGTTTTAATTTATTTTTTTACAAAAACAAAAAATATCATCTCTAATACGAAACATGTGGAAAAAGAAAAGAAAATAAAAAACAAAGAATGTCATCGCGTTTGCGAAACTTTGATCGAATAATTTAAAAGCTTTATTTTTAAAATGTCTAAAAAATATTGACAAAAAGCGTGCATTGTTGGTCGAAAGAAAAAAGAATTAAAAAAAAGAAAAAAAAGAAAAAAATTCTGATACTTTTTGACACACACACACACATATATGCACGTACGATAAAAGTATCAACGACGTTGTTTTATGTTCACATACCGAAGAGCTTCAGATTTCGTAGTCAGAAATTCAAGAAGCTATTTACTCGCAGGTAACCAGAGCACCCACATCCTGTGTATTCGATTGGAGTACGTGTTGGCCGTGTGCTATAATGACTTAATAATTTAAAATAGGATTGAAGAAGAACAAAAAGAAAAAGGTAAAGAATAATAATATAAGCAGTCAATCAAATAAAATTCGTCAAATATTTCCCTTTGTATAATTGAAAAATTATATTATAAATCTGTGACCGAGAGACGATACATATTATTCCGTTTCGATATTTTAATCCTTTTTGACTCGTTCCTCTTTTTTCTCTTTTTTTTTTTTATTTTGTTTGAAAAGTCTACGCGTTTTTGTATTTATTTTTATTATAATTAATTTTTCGTTTAACGGGAATGAAATATAATAAATAAAAAATAATCGAGCCAGATATAAATATAGATATGTTTTTAAAAAGCGAATAAAATTTGGTTGTTAACGCGTTTCAAATTTAACGGGCGTTAGATTTAAACGATTAAACCGCCAATACCGTTCGAAAATATTTCAAATGAAATTTTACGAATATAAAATCGTATTATAGTACGCGTATAGTTAATCTCTCGAGTCGATTTGTCAGTATAAAACAACTATGACTACTCATCGAATGATTTTAAAATGAATGATACAACAAAGTCGTGGAATTATGATTCTAATTACTTCTCGCTTATATACTATGAAACACACACAACATGAAACAATTATAATATTCTTGATCGTTTAAAAACGCGATGACTAATTTTTGTACAATTTCTTTTATCGCGTTCATTATATAACTGTTCTATTGAAATAATTTTTTTTTTTTTTTATTATTATTATCATTTGTTTTAATAATTTATTTATCCGATGCAAAACGCGAAACATATTTACGCACATATCGTTTTAATAATAACTTTTTCTTTCCTTCTTGTTCTTTTTTTTTTTCTGTTATTCTCACGTTACATTTAATTAATAAAAATGCGATATGGGATAATCGAAACGATGACAACGACACAACGACAACGACAACGACAACGAATAGACACGCTAAAAGACTATCAATCTCCTTGTTTATTCATTGTTCGAGATAACCGTGTACTGTTAAGCTAAAGAAAATCAAACATCGAAACGAAGAATGACGCCACTCGCGTAAAAATTCGCGACTGCCAATACGCGACAGAAACCGTCGTCGTTCCTTTTTAAAACTCGTTTTACGACGATAATTCATTTCGCCAAACGTACACAAGTTGCAATAAGATTTTTTTCGTAGCAGTGGGCTGCTAATGATAACGTTCGTTTGAAAAAAAAAAAAAAACCAACGTACAACGTAATCGCGAGAAAAATCTCGAGAATTACGAGTAAACTTTGCTGCTGCTGCTGCAATAAAAAAAAAAGGCAAAATAATTATCTTATCGATCATTATGTTCTCTTTATTATTATTATTATTATTATTTTCTACTTTCCCCCTTATTCTCCTCTCAAACTTCCAAGTTTCAACACCTTTCAAAATGTATCTTTTATTTTCTACGATACTTTCTATCTCGCTAACCTACATGGAAATAAAGAAACGATAATGATGGTGGTGATGGTGGGTTGGAGGTGGGTTGGGGGAGGAGGGTTCAACGCGTGAAAAATTTTGTAGGTGTAAAAACACGTGGCAAAGTGGTGAAAAATAATTCGATGCGTTTCCAATTGAAATTAAACCATAGTGTGGTGGTACAACCAACAACACCTGGCAAGAGTACTCGAGGAACGAGTTCGCGAGCTTAATTAACGGAGTGGCTGTTCACTATAAAACGTCATTCCAAGTGGAACCCATTCTTTTTTTCTTTCCTCTTTCATTCTTTTTTAACATTCATTTTTTTTTTCTTTTTTTTTTTTTTTGTAATTTCTTTTTTTAACCCAACCATTTCCCACATTTATTTTCTTTCATTTCTTCTCGATACGTCACACCGTGAGGAGGTCAGGCTAAGGGGTGCTAAGGCCACTAAACCGTAATTGTGTTTGGTGTGCTCTTAAACTGCGAATGGTTTACCCTACTTGGACCCGTCCACTCAAATGTATTCCCGTTAACTCTGTGGTTTTGCGAAAAGCCGTGAGCCTAATGACACGAATAAACCACACACTATCTCTCTCACTCTATCTCTCTCTTACTGATTTCCCTATTCGTTGAAAACAATTATTTTCATTAATGATAAAATATCATTCCTAAGCCCCCTAACAAACCACCCACCCCCTCCAAAGTTACTTGCACTGCCCTTTTTTCCTCTTCATTTTGTTTTACATGGATATTTTATATTTTGTTTGTTCTTTTTTTGTTTTTTTTATTTAATCTTATTTTACCGAATATAATATTTCATTCTACGTATATAAATCCGTTCTTTCGTGTTATTTTTTTTTCATGATACACTGTATATATATATTTTACTGTTGTAAAATAACGTAGAATACAAAATATTGGACATACTGCGAGCATACGTGGTTCTATATACAAATTTGTGATCTACGTAAGAGAATATTTTTACGAGTAATATGTGTCCCCTGTCTGTGTGTGTATGTGTGTCAGGATTACGTCAGAATATAATGACAATCGAATTCGACAATTTTCTTCCTCTGTCCCCTATGTAAGGACACCCCTAAAAAGAAACTTGAATTTATTATGTTAATGATTGTCTTACAATTGAAATTAGTTTCGGTTATATTAGATATAGGTTCTACGACAAATTGTAAAATTTTTGTAAAGGAACGTGAATTTTTAAGCGAGACGATGTCAATGACTGACGTGTGGCACCGACTGTATAAAAAAAGAAAAGAAAAGAAAAGAAAAAAAAAAGAAAAGACATATTTGTCGAAGTACTCGAGTACTCGATAGAAAACTACAAAACATAGTGATGAGTCACAGCTGTGATTAACACCAGCTCGTTAATGATGCATTCGAGGAGAAACTCATACACGAGAAAAACACACACGTAATGCAAAGTACGATGCCAAATTTATCTCGATTACGTTTATACACTTATGGTGTATGCACATATATATTTATTTATTTATTTAAGATTTTTCTATGCATTTCTGTAAAAAGACAAATGATATTCTTTAACAATAGAAAACAGAATATTATACTCGAAATTCGAACAAAAGTATTCGAAGTCGAGGTAACACCTCGGTTAATACGATACTGCTACAACGTCAGGTGTACGTACGTTCAACAAAAGAAAAAAAAAGAAAAAAAGACTTCGTGATTAGTTCTACATGTGTCATGAAAGAAACATCTATCAGTTAACGCATTTAAATACATTGCTCATCGATAGTAATTATACTTTGAATAGAAAACATTTTCCTTATACTTGTGTCACACATTTTGTTAAACCTTTACGCGTATATGTATATGCGTACGTATGTAGTTTATTTCAATTAAACAAAACAAGCGATACGAAATAAAGAAAAGTGAAAAGATTTTAATGAATAAATTAACGTATCGTAAATATAATATGCAACCACTTTCTCGATTGGAATAAATAATAAAAAATGATTCGTAGATGTTTTAATTAGGGAAAGATGAAAAAAAAAAAAAAATAGAAAGTTAAATATATAATCGTAACAAATTGGAAAATGTAATTTTCGATTAACGGATTAAAGTGTTATCGAGCAAATGCATAGGAAATCATGCAAATTAGAAAAATAATAATCTAGCGCGTAACAATTGAGAACGGTCGATTCGTCGCATATACGAAATTAGATTAATTATCTGATTTCATACGCGAACACGCTATCCTCGTTTCACGCGCATAAATCATAGTAGCAGCATTTGATCTAATCGAACGATATATGAAGAATGCGAGCGCGCTGAAAAATGTTCATTTATCCTTATTTATCGTGTATATGTTTTCTAATATTACGTGTTAATAGTAAATTTAATTATAGAACGCTCCCTGGACTTTTAATGATCAAAAACTTATTATACGATAATCGTACTATTAAATAAACGATCGTTGATATACCTTTCGAAAAAAAAATCTTCTTTTTTTTCTATTATTATTATTATTATAATATTATCATAAGAGAGAGAGAGAGAGAGAGAGAGAGAGAGAGAGAGAGAAATGCTGACCAACTTGGCGTAAAAATAAATCGTCGCGTTAGAAATTTATAACGAATATTATAAGTAATTATTTATGCATATTAAATATACACTGCGAGACAAAATTTTGAAATCTCATGCAGAGTTTCTTATACGTTCGCGAACTTTCGTTTCTTTTACATATTTTCTATTTTTTTCTTTTTCTTTCACGAATGCCATACGTTCTTTAAAATCAAATTAATGATTTTACTTTATAGAAATTTCTCAACGTGAAAATTACTTTTTACTTGTCGAATAATAAAAATTTACGTTAAGATGATTATCAAATGATGTGTCATCAGTATTTTCAAGATGCTTAAGTGAAGAGAAAAAGAAAAAAAGTTTTACAATCCTATTATTCTCGAAGTATACGTAATAATCAACGTAGTATACATTTTTCCAAACTTTTAGCCGATAGTGTATAGAGAAAAATACACACACGTATGTAATATATTTATCTTTAGATAAGTATTACTAAAAATGTTCACGTAGGTGAGAGCACATGCGCATACGCACCGTCGCAATATGCATTTCTTACGTGACTTCCTGCATCGTTAAAAGATCTAAAAGATTGATCATATATAACGTATTTGCTAACGACTATCCATCTAATACTCGAAAGAATCTTGATTTTCAAGCTAACCGACAAAGGGAAGAACAAAAAAAAACGCCCGTTCGATCGAGCATATAAGTTTTTTTTTCTTTTTCTAAGTGCAACAAAGTGTACAACGGCGGTTGTTACTCTCGATAAGTGTAGCCAATTAAGAGGGCCATTTCTTTCTACATTTCCCCGTTTCAACGCAAAAGGGAAAGAAGAACTTTTAACGAAGCTATTATTGAAAACAACATCAACGTACATTGGCTAACGGATACTATCAAATTTACGACATAGTAGGTGAATAACCTCACCATCCCTTTCCAGTACCACCATCACCATCACCAAGACTTCACCAAGATCCCCAAGTAATTCTTCTCATTTGCCCCACCCCCCATGCTCACCTGTACCTGTGTATAAAGTGAAAAAAACAATCCCTCAATTATTTAATACCGCTACTACCTGTGGCTCGTGAAATTTCATGGGATGTACGATTTTTGTTTTTAACC
The DNA here is from genome assembly GCF_001313835.1 of Polistes canadensis. Classification (NCBI taxonomy): domain Eukaryota; kingdom Metazoa; phylum Arthropoda; class Insecta; order Hymenoptera; family Vespidae; genus Polistes; species Polistes canadensis. The sequence continues at coordinate 315,684 of NW_014569681.1, read as the reverse complement.
ATGAACCGATGATGGTTAGTGAACCAAAGTAATGGAGGAAAGGAATTGATTGATGATGGGGAACGTGCGGCCCATTGCAAACACGTATGGTTTACGGCATCATCAATCAATCTGTTTTCCCCTTACTATTTAATGTTAACTACCCCAGCCCCCATCATATAATCAAAATAAAAGTTTATAGAAAAGATTATGCGAGTGTCTAATAGAAATCTGCTACCTTTTGATACACACATCGTTACGAATATTTTCACCTTTTTAATAGCAACGTGCAAGTTTTTCTTTTTTTTTAATCAAAATTCTTTCTCGTTCTAATTGATGCATGGTTAAAATACTCGGCGTTCAATGATGTCTAGAGGACATTTTACTGAGATTTTACGACAAGGTTTTTTCGCAGCGTATGTGTGGGTCGTAGAGATTTGAACAAAAATAGAAAAAAAAAAGAATGTCCGAAAGCTCAACGACCGAAAATTCATTCGAAACCAGTTTGGCAAGATTACACATGTAATATATACTGCAAGTTTATGATAGTGAAAGAGAAGATCGTATTAGAGTCTATGCACAAGGGTTATCAAAATATTTCCTCTCAGGTAAAAATGGGTCTAGGTAGCTAAATTGAAAATTTTAAGAAACCATGCTCTACAGAACTATTTATTTTGTCAATAATGTTAAAGTAACTATTGTTCATTCGTTATCAATCTAATCAAAAATATGATTGTTAGTATATAGTAAATATTATATATCTTTTATTAAGTTTATATATAAAAAATAAAATAATATTAAATAGATATATAAGGGAGAAATGTAATTTGATTTTTACGTCAAGTGGTTAATCACATTTCTCCAATACAATTATTTTCATTTTATATTTAATCTATTCTTTAATAAAAAAAAAAACTTAAGAAGGTAATGACAATTATCGAACGATTTCGACGGATAAATTTTTGTCGTATCGGTGTTCATCCGATAATTTAACAATTCCAACAATGAGAATAATAAATGACTATATTATAAGAAATATCTTATGAACGTAGAGAAAGATATAAAGAATAGGATGAATAAAAATCGTTAAGTATTCGAAAGAAACGTCTTGGTACTCATGGGACAAAGTAGTTACATCTATATAGATAACTAAAAAGAGAGAAAGAACAAAAAAAATGAAAGGAAAATCTCCTATTTTTCTCTCGATAACGTTAAATTTTTCGCTTCTTCTTCTTCTACTTCTACTTCTACTTCTACATTCTAGAATTTCGACGATCGGATGTCGTAGAAATTCAAGGATTCCCGATTGACTTACCGGCTCACCAACGCCAATTCGAATTCTCTTCTGTTACGAGGTAGCTAAGAGGAAAGAAAAAAACTAAAGAAAGAAAGAAAGAAAGAAAGGAACGATCTTTCCAACGATGTGAAAGGAAGAAAAACGAGTCTTTCTATCATTCACATTTATTATGCACGCTCGAGGAAACTAGAGAATGAAAAGAAAGATAAAACGTCCTACTATTGATTGACGATTGGAACTATGAGAAGGGGAGTTCTTTGACCGATAAGCCGTGACACATTGAAGAAATCACTTCCGAAAAAAAAATCGCTTTTCTCATTCACACAGTTTCCATTTTATTCTTACAAATTAATCTTCTTGCTATTACTATTACTATTACTACTATTACTACTTTATTATTATTGCTGTATATTTTTCTTTTTAAATCGTGATAATTTCTCTATCTCATAAAAAAAAATTGAATCTCCCCTTTTTTTTTTTTTATGTGTGTGTCTGTAGGTGTGTGTACGTAACCGCCCACTTTGTGGTTCTTCTAAACGCGAACATTTATCAGTAAGAAGAAAAAAAATATATAACAAAAATCCCGACGGGATTCCAACGAACGAATGAACGAATGACAAATCGTTCTCCTTATCTCTTCCTCTCCCTCTCTCTCTTTTATTGTTTAGTCTCACGTCAGTTTGTCTACGAAAATCGCATATTAGAATTTCACGACGGAAACGGAAAAGGAAACGACACTTGTGGTACGTATAATTTCAACGAAAAAAACTATTTAAAACGTTATACTCTTTATTATATCTGCAAAATAACCCAGATCATCATCCCATTTCATTGCATTTGATGCGTGTGCGAGAGTATTAAATAACGTTGCTTTACGAAAAACTTTTTACCATTTATGACTCCACCCACTCTCAGCCACGTGGTGCGCTTAACCATTAATTAAAAAACGTGTACCCGCGCGCTTGTCAAAGGTTCACGTCATTTCGAAAAATTGATATTTCATCCCACGTCGATAAAAACGTAGCTGACTCATCGACGACTCTACGTCGAGTGTATATATATAATAATATATAACAAGAATAAATTTCTTTTATTTTTTTTTTAATTTTTTCTTTTTCTCTTTTCCCATGAACGTTCACAAAATTTAACCAACGTTTCAAATTCTATCTATCGCTTGTTCTCGTTTTATTTCAATCCTTACCTTATTATTTAACATTCTCTTGTTCTGTTTTCTGTTTGTATTTCAATCGGTTATACATTTGAAACATCCAAAAATTTAACGACATTTCTGTTATCTACGTTTGCCTGACGGTCATCGGATTCGTCGATCATTGACGCCTAACGGCATTCGAAATTGTTGTGTCGAATGAACTCACGCATATACACATACATACACACACACGTGCGCAATACAAGTCACGATTCTTGAAGAGACTTGGTGGCTTGCTTGCTTGATTCTTGATCTCCTTGCGAGAGAGGAGCCTTTCGAACCGGAAACTTTACGATCATTTCGGGTTTCGAAATTATTGAGGATACTAACATTCGTAAGCTTGTTTATAAATATATATATATATATGTATGTACGTATATCGTTTCATCCTTGCATCTCTTTGAATTTCGTAGAAAAGGTCGCTGCTTCTTACACGAGATTACAATCCTTTATAAACTTTCCTAGAATATATATGTGTGTGTGCGTGTGTGTGTGCCACTTCGAGAAAGTTAATTTAACCAAGGATTATACGAGTATTACAATTGAACTTTTGATAAACTTTAGCCATTTCATTTACGACACAATATTACTTTCATTTATATGTCTCTTGTTATATTTCTATATACGATTTGGTTTAATATAAAATATTATTTTGAAAGCACAACGAAATACAATAATAATTATTTCCTTGTAAAACATTGAATTGTTATATTTGTCCTAATATTATGGATGTTCTTTTTTTTTTTTTTTGTAGATAAAAAAATACATAAAATATTCATTATTATTATTATATTTGTACATTACACTATATTATTCTTATAAATAAAGTGTTGTACTTTTAATTTCCTAAATGATACAGATAAAAGTTTTCAAATTCCTTGGGACCCTCGATGTGTCCACCCATGCGCGTTAAATAAAATTTATCCTCTTAACATATAATATTACTTTCAATACTTATTGTGTTAGTTTAATAACAAAAAAAGGATAACATTACCAAAAACAAAGCTTTAACAACAAAAAATAATAAATGCATTTTACCTTTGACGTAATTCAGGCAAGATACACCACGAAGTAGACTGACAGAAGTATTAGATTCCCAAAGTCTTGATAAAATCCCTTCGCAAGGTCACTCTCGATGAAGAATACAATAAACAATGGAAGAGAAAATAAGATAGAATATATATTCTTCCTTCTAAATAACGATATATATATGTATCTATATATAAACGATTCGATAGGAAGAACAAAGATAATAAACGGTGGGGTGGCGGAAGGAGGAGGGGGAGAGGGGTATTATCAAAATACGATAAATACGAATAAACGAGAGAAACAAATATTTATAATTGATATTATTAAGAATAAAAAGAAAAATACAAAAGAAAAAGAAAACGAATGTGGGAATGAAATGACGCGTGTTCTCCAACTCGCGTATGATGCGTCGCGGCCGATGCCGACTGACTGACTGACTGACTAACTGACTCCGCAAGTCAGCACCGGTCGTCGTACAGTCACTACACTTGCATCAACAGACCCGTATACAACACACACACAAAGAAAAAGAGAGAAAGAGAAGAAAGAGAGCTCACGGTCCCGCTTGGGACCCTCCTCTGACCTCTCCAATCCCTCTCCAGTCTCTCATTGGTCCCAGAGTTTGCCTCTCCTTTCCAGTCTTCCAAGTCTTCAGGCTCCGTTCCAGCTTCCACTCCAACCTCGCCTTCTTCGTTTTCTCTCTCTCTCTCTTTCTTTCTTTCTTGCTCCCACGCTATCTCTTTCTATCTTTATTGCATCTCAACATATATATATATATATGTACAACCTGCACATGCACACGTTTTCTATTTAATATATACAGCTATTATATCCCCTTTCGTGTTACTCGTTCTCTAGCAATGGGTCTGATCTGCTTGGGTCTCTGGCCCCGTTCTCTCATGATTTTAGTAGCTATCCTTTGTTTTTGTCGTAGATTGAATATTAGGATCCTTATCAAACTACAAGATCATGTTACTCGATTCGAAGAACTGGAAAGAAATATCAACTTGTTTATATATTCCCCTGACAATGAATACATTTATCGGTAATATCGAATGATACATAAACATTCAATAATATTGCTTATTAAAGAAATTCCATTTCTTTGATAAATTTGTTTTTTTTTTCTTTTTACATGATACTTATAAACGGTATTGCGAGAGAGAACATATATAAATGATGAAAGTATATATTTTGTTTATATTGTGTTAGTATTTAGTCTCTTGGAGATTCGATATCAATGATGAAAAAGAAAAAAATAAAGCGCGTGCCGAAATCAACTCGTGTACGCGTTTTTATCCATCGCTACGTTCACCATTATTACTTTGGAATTCTTCAAGATCGCGCGGCTGTTCTTTTGCGACACGTCGAGTTTCGTAGAAGCAACAAATTTCGAAATAATTTTGAAATAATTGAGTAGTCGTCTTCGGCCTTAATTCAATTCGAGCAAAACAATCGGGGATGATATCAATCTTTTAATTGGCCCAATCTCGTAAAATGAAACAACTCTTTCTATAAAATATCGCTTCTAAGATAATACTCTCGTTGTTCGAAAATAAACACGAAGTAAATGATGAAATATTCAATGCATAAAATAACTAAGTATATATTCGTTTTAAAAGGGTATAAAATATTACAGCTGATTAAAGTATCCAGAAATTAAAAAACATAAAATAAACGCGAGTTCGGTACTTCGCGCGTAAAGTGGAAAAACTCGTAATAGTTTTATCTTTTTTTTTCTTTTTTTTTTTTTACTTTGCTTAAGAAAAATATTTGAGATATTAAAATTTATCGTAAAAAATTTTTCTCGGTACTGTTTTTGTTCAAAACTTTAAAAAGAGTTTCTTTTAAGAGCTTTAAAAGCACAACTTTCAATCCAAAAGGCCATTAAGTTGCTACGTTCCTTTCTGTCCAACAGATATTTAATAGGAAAGATATTATAAATTTTCGTCATTATGAATTTATTATCGACGTGTACTATAGAAAAAAAAAGAAAAAAATAATAATTTTCAAGCAATCCCAAGTCTTTCTAGTGGAGTTGCAATTTTCATTTATCAAATCCAACATCTTCTTTTTCATACTTGAGTTGAATCGGGACATGCCCTAGATGTTCATTGCCTCAAGGTTACGCAGATGCAGTTCGCTACCGAACTTCCTTTTTTTTTCTCTCTTTTCTCTGTCGTTTTTTTCTTTTTTTTTACCTACTGAGTGCTCCTCTATCCCCGAGAATTACCAGAATTAAGCAGATGCAAATTTAAAGAGTTACATTTGTTTGTTTCTTTCTCTCTCTCTCTCGAATTTTCACGATGTATAAGAAGAAAATTTTTGAAAATTGCTTGCCTTAATTTATCGACGTTAAGCTTTTTAACACAACTTCAATGTTGTCCATCAAAAGACCATTTTCTTCAGTTAACTTGGACACGTCGACCATTTCCTTCGACTTTCCATGTAATTTTTCAAACGCGTTTCGCGCTTCTACTACTTCAATGAGAACATTCCAAAAGAGTTTCTATCAAGAATGATTCATATTTTATTAATATTTCATTTAAAAAGAACAAAAGCATATATGATATCTTGCATGATATCAAATTTGATCGCTTACCTCGGCATTAGCGTAATTAGAGATTCCTATGCAGCTTACGAATCCATTACCATGCGCATAATAGCCAAGTTTCCGTCTACGCAAACCAAAGCAATAAACTGTTTTATTCTTTCTGCACATTTCTAATAACTTGTCAACTTCTTCGTTTAAACCACCTGGAATTAATAAAAGAGTCGATTAATTCGACGATCATGATATTCCAATTGTCATTTTTTACTTTACCTGCTGACATAATCTTTTCAATATCCGGTGCTATCACGACGAATCGTACTTTTTTCAAAATAACGTGTTTTTGTACCTCCTTTAAGCCTGAATAATAACGACGTTTATACTTGCCTTTATTTTTATCTCTACCATAAAGTTTACTTTGTAGTCTTCGAATTTCGGATAAAAATTTATCCAAGGATTCGTTAAGAGATAACGTTACTAAATTATTACAATATCTGTAATGTAATCGAACTATCAAAACGCAAACTTCGATTTCATTTATTCTACAATAAAAGGCTTGGTTGAAAAATTTAGATATTGTATACTGTTATGTAAGAATACTGATATAAAATTACACATAATAATTTACAATTAATCAATTTAACGAGGTATTATTTGTAAAATAAAATACTTTATGCTAACTATATTAGTCCCGTTATTTAGATTACGAATATACACTTGTAATATACAATAATATATACAAGTATGAATTTTCTATATATTACAGAGAGAATAACAAATTAGAAAAAAAATGCATTCAATTTAATATTTTATTTTATTTCTTTTTTTTTTTGTATATTTTAAAATACATCATCACTATAAAATATACTCAAATAAGTAATGATACTTACTCTCTAAAATTTGTGGAATATTTAACGTCACACAAATGATTAATGTTTGGTTTAATATCTACATTATTCTCATCGGTAAGAGACAACTTTGAATTTAATGAAACATTTAAATCATTTAGATCGGCAACTGAATTTCTATAAGGAGAGATACAAGCATTCTTATCTTGAACATCCGAAATCTTCAACTCATCTAACTTTTGAGTCACATCTGGACAGTTCTGTACAGTATCTTCTGGAATATATTTCAGCAACTGACGCATTCCGCTCATTTCAAAAAAATTAATGATAGAATATAATTCTAAAAATGGTTCGACATTGAAATGATCATCGTCTTTACAACTTATCAACAGCTTATGTTTATATTCTATCATTTTCTTTACTCTCGACGCTTTTTTAAACATTGCATCACAAAATCTATTTTTTCTAAGTGGGATATCCATTTCATTAGATTTATTTCTGTTACTTTGACTCAAGCTTGCTTTGTTAACGTCTTTTACTGTATGCGATTGTATTCTTTTCATAAAGAGGCGTTCAGTGATCTAAAAATAAATACCAGTTAAGAATTATTATTCTGGACATGTAATATTACCGATCGAATATCTATACTAACTTTCAGACGTTGTTTAAAGTCGAGAAATTCCTTCTCCATATCCATCCTATGTCTATATTCTTCTTCTATAGATCTTTTCTCTTTATTCTTAGCATAGGATATCGTATGTTCTCTAACAGATTTATAATGAGAAACAAATGGATCCGGTGGTGTAACCTTGGTCATCATTTTCTTCTGACCGAGTTCAGGATATTCTGAGTCGTCTAAACTTTCTTCAGTAGAAAACTCCATTGACGTACTCTGATGACTGTTATATATATCTTCAAGCGTAGTATGTTCCATTTGATTTTGAGAACTAAAATAATGCAGTGGCAAATTATTATACAACGTTTTCTCCAACTGCGCACTATATATGAAATATTAAATACAAATATAATTATTGTGTATATTAATAAGAAGATCTTGAAAAATATTATCTTTAACACGTGCAAAGCCATTTTTGCCTGATTTGTCGTTTAAGCCGTTTAATATTTAGTGCATTAAATAAATATGACCACGTGTACGACTGGTGGTACACGTGGCACGGAACGTGTTAATATTTAATTATAAATTATTTGATCAGCAATAAATCTTTATAATCATATTTTATAACCTAAATAGAATTTTACTTACAGATCTAACCAAGCTGAGTGTGGAGAATGAGGAGGGTTCATATTGTTAATAACTTTTATTAAGCAACGAAACCTAAATAATCTTGATTATATATTCACTGACTGCTTTCTTATTACTAAAAATTCAATACTTGCACCACATTGTTAATAATTAATATTTGAACAAAAAATATTAACTTCCACGAGGTGCACTCTGTACCGTATTGTATTCAACGATCTTGTTATTGTTTGTCCAGACCTTATGCTAACACTAGCGCCATAGATTCATACTACGTAGTCCAAAATATTTTCTCACACATTATTGTTATCGATAGAACACTAAAATCTTATTTTACTATTTTCATGACGGAATCTGCACTATCGATAGTAAAGTATCTGCACTAAAGATAGTAGCGCCATTACCGACAAAAATTGAAACTAATAATTTTACCTTCTGTTTTATCATACGACTTTTTATGGAACGAAATTAAAATCCTAATTAAATTTAATTACAAATTCTCTCATGTTTTAGAAAATAACAATCAAAAACATTTCTAATATCTATTTGTAAATTGTTTTAATACAAAACGATAAGATTAAAAACAATTATCTATTTCTATGAAATAAATATAATATCAATGCGTTTATGCATATATAAATTTAAAAATGATATCCAAAATATTTGTTTTGACATTAATTACATTTCGTTTACATTCGTCATTAGAAACGATATAATGTCAACTAAAAACAAAAACCAATCCTTAGAGCGTTGTAAGGAACAAATTATAATTTCAGATAAAGTTCGGATAATAAATTGTAATTAAACTGGCAAAAAAAGCGTCGCGTTTTCTAATCTTGCTCACAAACAATATTCTATCTCCTTGAACGTTATTCTTTCAGCTTTTTTAAAATATTTAAGTACTACAATACTAGAACAAACCTTAACAAGATCGATCGATCCCCACAGAATAATAATAAGAAAAAAAAAAAAAATCCTTTACGAGTTCTTCAGACTAATAAAAAAAAAGAAATCATAAATAATCTTTAAGTCAGTGTTCATTTAATACCAAAATGTGCATACGCGTACTTTCTTTTCTTATATTACCAGAGCAGTATACTCCGTTAAAAGGCGCCATTTACCGTAATACACGACCGCTGGTACATATTTTTGCCGTTAATCTCGCCTTTACGACAGTCATAGAAACACACGTGTGTTGCCATACGCACCGTACGTTCGTACAGTGGTAGTCATTAATATCGACCAAACAGGATTACTCGCTTATTTTCTGGTTTTGTTACTTTAATTTTTCTCTTTGTTTCCTGACATAATTATATTAATTTATAATAATATTCCTAATTGAACCTATTTATATAACATAATTTCTACACTTTTAATAAATATTATAAGATGGGCTACGAGAATAACGTAACGATTGTATCTGTTAAAAAAAAAAATAACATAATAATCATAAGTAAGAAGAAAAAGAAAAAAAAAGATGAAAGGACTAAAGGTTTTCTTTGATTTAAAGAGAGAGAGAGAGAGAGAGAGAGAGAGAGATGATGCATGAGTGTGTTTTTCACAATTGACACTGTACGTAAGATGCAACGAGTTTTGCTCGTGCGCCGTATCGAAAGGACCTGCGCACGTGGTACCGAGCAAGCCGTAAAGAGGAAAATCAATAATTTCCAGGGTATAAAAGATCCTGCTTCACGTAACGCGAGTTACCCTCTCTTTTGTTCCAGTGAACGTTGTGCGGTGTATTCGAAAGAAGAGAGCTCGTCGCGTCCCGAGTATTAAATAATACAAAATATATATATACATATATATATATATATATATATGTATATATATAATATATAAGAAAAGTCTTTATAAAAAAAAGAAAAAAAAGTCCACATCTCGATTCTTCGATTCTGATTGGTTCGTGTCATTTAATTTATAAAAGAACAAAATAAGAAAAAAAGCTCTCAAATTTTTTCCCTTATTATCATCGTTGTGGAGGTAAACACACTCATTTACGTCTACAGTAAGATTCTAGTATAAGTAATAATTATTAATAATAATTATAATAATAATGTAACACATCGAGAAGAAAACGAAAGAAAAATGAAGACGCATGGTTGATGATCAACTTGCGTCGTCTAAACGATCAAATCCCGATTATTACTGCGATCGATCTCGACGTGAATATTTCGAATTCATCTAATATCATAGTGTTTATTTTTTTAACCAAAAGGAAGAACGTAGATTTTAGATCATATGACAAGCTCGTTTTCGTCTCTTATCGATTAAACATTAGCATGCAAACGTACTCGTATCGCGTCGATATCGTTCGCATGTTAAAACAAAAAAAAAAAAGGAATTTAATCAGAAAGATGAACTTCTTACGAGATTTCGTAGACTCCTTGAATATTATTTTATATGTATAAAACTAAAATTTCATTCGATTTCATTAACACACCCTGTATTTAATGATTATATATATATATACGCGTATCGCATATTATAATTATTAAATACAGATAGATGGACACGTGTGTATTATATTTTATTTACGAAACACACGTAAATCCAACGAATTACAAATTTATTTCAAAAATAATGAAACTTAAAAATGTGTGCTGATATATACGGATATGAAAAACAAAAGAAAAAAAAAAAAGAACAAAAAAAAAAGAAACACTTCTGTTTTCGCATCATTCCACCCAAAATACATTTTCTTTTTTCGCTTATAGTTCTCCACACGAGGCCGTTACTATTACGTACGGTTGTAATGTGTGGCATGGTGTAGGCCTCCTGGGGATCCCGCCATGTAAAAGAACGGGGACGCGTTCTGGCACGGTACCCCATGGGTGACGAGGAAAGCTGTGCTAATATCCCTTTACTTTACTTTTAATACTATCTTATCTTTTTTTTCTCTCATTCCATCGTTTCTTTGATACTTGTTATCAGGTATTTTATCGTTAACCATCGAAGTCGATTAAAACGATTATTTTCCTTCGGCCATATCCGAAAGTTTTACAACCGAAGCTGTTGCACTTAATTACTGCATATAAACGACTTTTTATTTCCACCCTCCTCCTCCTCCTCCTCCTCTCATTTTCTTTTTCTTTTTATTTTTCTTTTTCTTTGATCGCATTCCGAAAGTTCCCTGCCGATGATCACGAACCTTATCAATTATCCTCGTATATAAACGTATAAAATTTCACTTTAATGGGTGAAATTCGTACGTACATATTATGTTTATATTTCAATATATATATATATATATATATGTGTGTTTTTGTGTATGACTGTGTATATGTGTATATATATATATATATA
>NW_014569681.1:255020-304183 GCF_001313835.1 Polistes canadensis | reverse complement strand
ACACGATATATATATATATATATATATATATGTTAAAAATTCCAACAGCTTTCGCCCTGGTTCTTCTCAGAATAAAAGCGCTAACGTAATATCACGTGAATGAGAAAATAACGATCGTATTCTATGGAAAGTCTTATCTACCAGGATTAAACGGAAACCTGTCTTTTGTCGAATGATGATTCACTCTTCGAGGAAGATGATCCAGCGAGTATATATATGTATTATACTGTTATATTTGAATAAATAGGCATATTAGTCTTAATTACATTGCACTCAATTTCTTTGTCTTATTACCACATTTCCTCAATCCTAATAATTATTATTATATTCAATTGATATCCAGATTAATTTGTGGAAAGTTTTTTTTTTTTTTGTTAAAATAAATATAATAGGGCAAAATGATTATTATTTTTCCTATAAGAGTTCGTATCGAAGATGGATAAACTTATCGTCGAAATTTATTTTTGTCATTTTTTTTTTTTTGCAAATTTATTTATTAAGCAAATCACGTACGATAATATTTAACATGTTTTTTTTTTCTTTTTTTTTTTTCTTTAAGGAAGATAAAGAAACGTAAAAAATCTTTCTGAGTTGCAGGTGTATTACCCAGTTACCTACTTGCAATTATCACGATTACATTTCTGCGACCAGTCAGTCGGTCATCCGCAAATCGTACTCGAATGATCTTTGCCCTAAGCGTGAAATCGAAAATACGCAGACTCATTGTTCTTACCTCGGATGGTATTTTATTCCTCGTTCCATTAATCGATGCTTATTTTTTTGTTCCAATGATCTTCCTTGCAAGGAAATGTCAAAGAGAGAGAGTGAGTGAGAGAGAAAGAGAGAGAGAGAGAGAGGTTCGTGTTAGAAAATAGAAAATTGTTACAACGCGACTACGATCTTTATCTCTTCGTATATTTTTTTTTTTCTCTCTTTTTCACTTTTTTTCCTTTTATATCCTCTCACAGGAAATTTATTTATTCAATTACAAAAGAAGGTCACATCGTATACCAGTCTCAAACGACTCAATATTTCCATTCTGCATTTATAATAAGAATAAAAATATATCCTTTTCTATAATGTCTTATATTACGTAACCGATATACGCGAGTAAAAACACGTTTATAGGAAATACTACGAACGAATAAATCTGCAAAGTCAAATAAAATCTTTAAGGAAAATATATCTCTTAAATACTAAACCGAAATAATTTAGTATGCAAGAAACGATTTAAGTAAACGTCAGGACGGATCGTTTAAAAGCGTATTAGTAAAATCGAAGTGTTTGTTATTCCGAACGCGCGTATCCTTTTATTTTTATTTATTTATTTATTTATTTTGTTTTTTTATTATTTCTTCGCGATGCAACACGACGAGTAAAGTAGTATCTTTATGCGCACGAACGAGATTGATTTTTTTTTTTATTTTTTCTTCCAATACCAAATACGTTTTACGTTATTTTTCTTTCCCACATATATTTTTAGTAAGAATATCTTATATCCCAAGTGTAAGTGCGTGCGTGCGTGCGTGCGTGTGTTGTGTTGTGTGGTTTGGTTAAATTAATGCGGACAAGTTGAGTCGTCATTTTTTCTATTAACGCGTGGACGCGTGTAAACGTCCAGATGAAAGATTCGATAACGGAGAAGTGGTAATATACTGTTGAAAAAAAAGGGAACAGGAAAGAAAGAGTGGGAGTAGTAGAGGGCGGGGAGTAGGGGAACGAGGGAAAAAAAGGGAGTATGCATATAGAACGTTCAAAAAATTAGCAATTACAAGTTTCGCGCATTAGCATACGAGAAGAGGCGTTCGTTCGTTCGTTCTCACAAAGAAACGTCTCGGAGTTTAATAGCTTCTGCATGAAAGCAGAAATTCATGAAAGATCGATGCGCCTCGTTTTATTTCTCCCTCCCTCCCACCCTCGCCACCAAAAGAAAAAGAAAAAAGAAAATTCCTTTCAGTGGAGACAAAGAATGGAAAGAGAAAATGAAACGAAACGAAAAAAAAAAAAAATAAAGGACGAAAATTTATTTTAAACGAGTTGGGTATGGGGGAAAAGACACAAACAAAAATCAAGCCGAAAAAAAATATGAAAAAGAAAAGAAACAAAAAATATAAAAGAATTAAAATAAAAATGTCAATATAATATAATTCAAATATAAAAATAAATAAATCATTCTTATTTTTTATATTCGAATTAAAGAAAAATTAACATATTTTTTCTTATCATTTACTTTTTCGTTATATTAAATTCGTATTTAATCGAAAATTGTCAAAATTGTTTAATGCAAAATGAAATTTATATAAGTAAGCCAATAACGATAAGCGGTAACGATCAAAGGTAACCCATTTTAATTCGGTCGCAAGATTTACGTTCGTACGAATAACGCGATTTTATTTTAACTCGACCGTACTTTCTCGTGAAGGAAAAAGATATTGAGAAGGGGTGGGAAGAGGAAGAGGAGGGAGAGGGGGGGGGCGGGTTAGGGAGAATCACATTGCATTCGATTTAATGATACTCTTCTGAATTTGGGTCTCATCTCTCTTTTACTCGTTCTCTCGTTTCTTTCTCGTTTGTTTTCATTTAAAGATTGAACGAATCGATGTTTTCCTCTCTTTTTCGAATTACGTCGATCTCGATGATTTACGTGAAATCTTGCGGTTTGAACTAACAACAACAACAACAACAACAAAAGAAGGAAGAAAAAATACTGGCCAATATCTGAATAAAAAAATAAATGAATCGAATTAGTAACACAAATTTTTGTACCCTCTTATCAAAATGAATCTTAGGGGAGGATAGTAAATGAACTATGAAGAAGAATAAGAAGAAGAAAATGGTGGAGGAGGAGCAATATGTTAAATTAATATACGTCGGAATACGAAAGAATAATTGAAGATCGTCTCGGTTATGATTTACGATAATGCCGGCAGCCCATTCTACCGGACACTTATAACCGTGTGTATTATATCTACGTATGATACATTTGTATATACACAATGCATCCATGCATGCATATATAATCATATATATATATATATATGAAAGTAGGCGTGTGCGTGCACATATAAGTTACGAAGTATATAACAGAACGAAGATCGTAATGTCATTTGCACCATGCACCGAGGACCCGTTATCTTTATCACGTGTATTTTCTACAATGTTTTAAAGTAGCGTTGTTACGTAACTCCCGTAACTGTACATACAAGAAACGAAGAATACCGGTACGGGTGGTAAAACTTTATAATTTTTTTTTTCTTTTACTTTGTTTTTTTTTATTAGAAATGTTCTTTATTTCTTTTTTTTCTTTTTATTCTACCCGCACAAACAAACGAAACAATAATCCGTTGTTTCGTTCCTTCAGCAATGTAGAGGAAACTGTTCTACGTGTGGCCGCTATAATGAAATCTTTATTTCCCCCCCTAGCCCCACCCCACTCACCACTTCGTTTTCAAACGAATTATTTGCATATAAACGAAATTGAAAATAAATAAATAAATGAAATATTCAAGATTAATAATAACTAATCGTCTTGTTCATTCCTCTCCTATGCGTATATAAACGTATTCGAAATTAGATAACCGCAAGAGACAAGACCGGTTTACAAGCATTAACGATCGATAATTTCTCTTCCTACTACGTAACTCTTGTAGTTCTACGCAATTTGTTTTTTTCTTGTTTTTTCTTTTTTTTTTTCTCGTGAAAATTTCATTCATCGATAAAATATATATCGCGCGGACGGGTGTATTTAAAGTTAATATAAAAAAAAAAAATAAGTTTCGAATATTAATTGGACTTATTTAGTAATTATGAAGTGAGAAGACAAATATATATCCCAGCCTGTGTTTTTTTTTTTTATTTCTCATAGATCTTTACACAATTTTTACATTTTTTATTAGCCACCACTGATTATCTCGAGGTGTGAATATTATTTTTTTTATATTATTTTATACACTTTTAAAATTATTATTATCCATAAAACTTATGACCTTAATTCTTTCTCATAATACTCGTACTCATCCCTTTTCGAAAAAAAAAAAAAACGATTAATCTATTAGAAAAGGTCTTCTTATAAAGTTGATCTGTGTTATAGAAAGTATACTTTAAATTAACAAGAGTTAAAAAAAGTTATCAGATTTGTCTAGTGACACTCGTTGATGCGAATGATCGTAAACTGTGACAAGAAACAAAGAATAGATTTTATTCGTTGAATGTCACCTTGATTCGCGAGATAAAAAAAAAATAGAAATAAAATAAAGAGAAAAAGAGAGACAGGAAAGGAAGTACTTTGGTAGCTGTACACGAATACTCGGTCAAGAATACACGTACACGATGTTACATGTGCACTACATGCATATTTTTAATAATACCGACGACAAAGTCGCTTGGGACCTAAAAGAGCTTGTCGTGTAAAGAGAACCTCGTGTAATACCTCGGGATATTTAGTTCATAAACAATTTTGACCTATTTTCTCGTTAAATTTATCTACAATAAAATCATATTTTACAACGAAGAAAATCTTCCGTTAATATTTTATTCGAATAAAAATTACCCCTTTTTTCTTTTGTCTTAAACGATTATTTTTATATATATTTCACATTCGTATTATATATTATATAAAACATTTTATATATATTATATATATATAGACATATATATTATATAAAACATTTTATATATATTATATATATTATAAAACAATAATAAACAATTTTCTCTTTTATTTCATAATTTAATTCACGTACTGTCATTGATCATCGTATGTTCAATTATATTTAAAACGACAAAATTGTTCATCAATGATGATGATGATGATAATAATATCGTAAGAATGATATACGAATATATTTATGCATGTAAAACAAAAACAAACAAAAATGTAGAATGACATTTTTCATACTCGCGTGTACTTTCTTTCGAACTATTATGTCAGTCAAATACGGAATATAGGCTATGGGCGTGATGAGAAAGGTCTTTCCTTTAGAAATACCCCCCCCCCCGTTCATGAAAAATCTCACGCGAATAATGAAAGAAAATAAAGAAAATAAAAGAAAGAAAGAAAGAATGAAAGGAAGAAAGAGAAGGACGAGGAGACGAATTAAAATTCGCACGATGCATTTAGCAAGCACGAGGATCGTGACATTAATACGACTTGGCTTATGCGAGGGAAACTTTCACCACTGTGCATTATGCGTTCCCTTCTTCTTCTTCTACGTCTTCTTCTTCTTCTTCTTCCTATTCTTTTTTCTCACTTTTCTACACGCCGTGTCATTAATACCATCTCGTATGCATCGTTTTACCGACATCGTCCGATTCGCGTTCAATTTCCTTTTACCCTTTTTGCGGTTTCTCTTTTCTTTATTTGCCATACAAACTCTCTCACATAAAATGTGTGTTCAATTAAATATAATAATAATTTATTTATTTAAATTATATATTATATATATTATATATATTTTAATTATTAATTATATATTATATAAATATGTATAACCTAAGCGGGAGGAGGGGGGGGGGAATATAATTGAAATAAATAATAAAAGGAAAGGGATAAAAAAGAAAACAAAGAACGATATGTTGATTAACATCGATAATATTTTACAACTAATGTTTATCTCATGCTAATTTAGAAATTTGTCAAGAAAGATAAATAAATCCTTGTTTCTACTCTCCCTCTCTCTCTCTCTCTCTCTCTTGCTAACAGGTACAACGAGAAATGAGATATCATTAACATTTCCAACAAGGTATCTATGTATATATTACGAAATGATGATATTAAACACAATAACACTCTCATTTTTCTTTCCCTTCCTTATTTTTACTTTTCATTTGTATTATTTTACTTAAGTTAGTTTCGTCCTTCATTCCGACAATTTACTTTAAATTCATCGCTCGGAACGTCGCGTTTGCATAATTGAACGAAAAAGTAAAAAGGAAACAAAGAAAAAGCCATACACTTTGTATAATCGTTCGGGTTATTAAAACGATTGTCTTTTAGAATTCAAACGAAATATCATGCAACTAATTCGTCAACGTTAAATATAATTATTATTACGATTATATTTAAAAATTCGATCGAATGAAATAAATTTAATTAATAACTCGACAGAGTATATAAATTCTCGTATAAAAAAATCTATCTCACAACGTGTGAATAATAATAATATCCCGCTTACATTTTGGCAATGGTATTTCCGAAAAAAAAAAAAAAAAGAAAAACAACAAGAACAACCATTAATTATAATAACGAGATTAAAATCGATGATTAAAAAGAGAAAAAAAAAAAAAAGAAAAAAAAGCAAGCAGAGATCGTGTCTAGTGATAATTCGAAGATTACGATTAATTAGATATTCGGCGAATTTAAACGTTATATTATATATCCATTGAAGGATCCAGAAGAGTAAGAAAGAAAAATACATAAAAACCTCATGGAGATTTCGCGGACACCTCGAAGAGGGGAGTAGTAGAAGTTCGCCGTTCGGTTTTACAGAACGGAACGGAACGGGCAGTTTCTCGTTTCCTACTTCTTAATTGGCTGACCGATGATAAATCCATACGGCTTTAATTGAGAGCCCGGCAGGCACGTGAGCTGGCTGGCTGCCTGGCTGGCTGGTTGCCTACCTGCTGAGGTAACTAACAAAGATGGCAAAATAAAGAAAGAATCAAAGAACGGAAAGAAATGGAATAAAGAAAGAGACAAGGTGAGTGTCTTCTCACGAAACGGCACTCGGACGTACTTAGGTTCGTTCATTCGTTCATTTGTTGTTGTCGTGTGGTTACTTCAAAGTAACCTTTTATTATCTTTATTTCTTCTTTTTCTTTCTATCTCTCTCTTCGATTCCGAAGATCAAAGAGAAGGAGGAGGAGGATGAGGAGGAAGAAGAAGAAAAAGATAGGAGAGCAAATAAAGAAGAATTCTTATTCCAGGTGAGCTAGAAAATGCGTATTGTGACCCAGTGACATCGGCGAGTAGGCCGATCCTAAGCCAACCGTTATCTCCGCTTGGAGATCCTTTCATTCTAGTACCCAAGGCACGCGTCTTTTTGCCCGATGTTTTAACGTTTCAACAAAAAGAAGAAGAATTCTTGAGTCAGCTTCTTTATATATATATATATATATATATATATATATATATATATCTATGGGCAGTCAGTATAAACCCTACAATTCTTGGATATTCAATGAAACGTCATAGTGGATATAGTAATACGAGAAATAAAGAAAGAAATAAAGAGAGAAACCATAACGAACGTATTCCAACAACTGTTGGATAGAAACAAAAAAAAAAAAAAGAAAAATAAATAAAACCCATGAAGAAGGAAGAGTTATTCGGAGCAAGGATGACTCGTCGAAAAATATCATCTCTTGATAGAGAGAAAGAGAAAAAAAATAATCGGCAAGATGCATGCTGAAATGTTTGCCTATCTTGTTTGCAATGTATCACAGGTAAGAAAAATAAACCAGAAGAAGAAAATACGAATGAGGAGGAGTTTCATTTTAAGAAATTTTCGTCATGCTTCTCATATTGCTCATATTTCTCGACAATCACTTTACAACGCATCGTAATTAATGGAAGAGAAGGGGGAAGGGGGAACAGACAAGCATCCAAATTTTGTCGCAATTAATATTTTAATACATTACAATTTATTCCCCTTTAGCACACACACATTTCACACGTAGTTTATCCTTTTCCGATCGTTTTCCACCCTCGTAATTTGATCTCAACTTAAGAAACCGCGACAAAGGTTCCCTGTCTCACGTGACTTCGAACGTAATTGCATTTTAATTACCAGACGCGAGAAGTCAAAGCAGTAAAGCTCCGCTAATTTAGTCTTGCTGTATTAAATGTAATCAAAATTAATCGCTACTGTCGCATATTAAACAGAACATTTAACTTTTCTCTTTCCCTCGACCTTAATATTAAACTCTACTACGGTTAATAATTTAACATATTGTCATTGAGATTAAAAAAGGATTAATCGTAAGTAATCTTTTTGACAAAAATAAACAAAACAAGAAATTCTCTATTTTTTTTTAATCTTACCAGCAACACATGTAGATTTATTCGAAAAAAAAAACAATTCTATCGATTTTGAAAAGAATTTTCTACTACGATCTGAGTCCACTTATATCAATTCGTGTTTCGAATGAAACATAAATACATCTTTCCGAAAAATGATTTAAAGAAGAATAAAGAACTCTGTAGGTAAAAAAAAGAAACGAAATGAAATAAAAAAAAAAAAAGAATTCTGCAAAGAGAACGGTAATTAAGAAGAGAGAGTCCGGGTTCAATCCGAATGCCTCCGTACGCTCGATTTTCTGTTATAAATAAATTCAATTCGTTATCCGTAGAAGTCCGTGGTATGTGTGAGTAAGATACAGTGACCCACTTATGACTTGAACGAAGATGAAGAGAAGAAGACCGAACGAAAGAGAAGAATAATGGGGAAGAATACAGAGAAAGAGAGAACTGGATACTCTTGAGTGCTAAGTAGAAGAGGATCATCATCAACGTTCTCATAATAAACGCTTTAAAGGATTATTCTCATGTGAAAGATAGTATTACCTTCAAAATACTATCGTTTGAAGTTAGAACATAATAGAAGTTTGTAATAATTCTCTTTCTATCTCTCTGTCTGTTCAGAAATGAAACCTATCTCTATAAAAATACTTGTTTAATTTTAACATGATAAAAGTGCATTATTTTTTGTTTTGGGTTTAACATTAACTCGAAGAAAAAAAAAAGAAATACATACATATCTATAAAACAAATTTCGATTTGCTTTCGTGAGTGTAAAATAAAACTTGCCCCGTTAAAATCGTATTCTCTTTCGTAAAACCCTACTTAAAGAATACTGCAAAAGAAATGAATATAAATGCATGCCAGATAACGACTCTTAACCGAGGATGAACGACCCGATGGAAAATCTTCTTTTATCCTTCCTTCCTTCCTTCCTAATCGTCCATAAAGCTGCCACTATAGTAGTAGTGCAACGTTATCCACGTCAATTAGGATGGTAATAACACCAAACGAAAATTCGACACGAGGGCGCGCCAGAATTATGCCATGTGCCCGTTTCAATGCACGTTTCGATGCACGTTTCGATGCACGTTTCGATCCTCCTCCTCCTCCTCCTCCTCCTCCTCCTCCTCTTCCTCCTCCTCCATCTTCTTCTTCTCGAGAGAGAAGATAACATCCGTCCATCCGAGATTTATGACCAAACCACCTTCGAAATGTCCTCATCCTTTGGACCAAACCATACTTTACGACACCGGTTCTTTTTCTACGTAAGAACTTTCTACCATTCCTCCTTCTCTTTCTAACGAGTCATATACGTACGTTTTTAATACTTATTGCAAAATAAGTTTCGTTTTTCTTTTTTTCTTTTTTTTACTTTTTCGAATTAACCGGAACGAAAATTCCTACTGACGTTTACCCATTTATATTTTCATTTCCTTTTTTTCTTTTTCTTTTTTTATTTTACTCTCAGTCCACGTGGTGTTTTGTTTTTTTTTTTTAATAAAATTGCAACGTCGAATAAAAAAAAAGACTCGTAATTTTTGTTATCCTCGGTATTTTCGTTTACGGAACCGAATCATCATCGTGAATACGCGTGAGTTAACGTAGCGAGATAATAAGAGATGTAAACAAAAAGAAATAAAAGGATCGAGCTGGACTTTCTTTTTTATTTCTTTTATCCTGAAACGCCGCTACCCTTATAACGAGCCGCAATTAACGAGCTTCGATACACCCAGACTAACCAGTAATTACGAACATTCGTCCACGTAAAGTAGAAGGGAGCAATTTCTAAGCCCGTTTCACATTGGCGTAAGTGTAAATTTTGAACAATAATATTTCAAATTTCTCTCACAAGCGCGAATCAAAAATTATAATGTTAAACAAATTAATTTCTTTTTCAATTTATATTTATATTATCACTGTTATAAACCACCGAGTGTATTTTATCGTTAAATATATTTATTCGATAATATAATTGAATGAAAATATATATATATATATGAAATATAATAATAAATGACGAGAAAAATAATATTGGAATGTAAAGAAACCAAAACAAAAAAAAAAGACAAAAATTGATTAAACAGTTTAAAAGTACAGTTGTGGTCCGAATCAAATCGTATCGACTTATAACCATTCGTTTTTTAAATGACGATCTCGGTTTAAGCGGTACTTAGGGTCCGTGATTAACCGATAAAATATCGCAGCATCATTCGTACACACACGTGGTTATATTCTTAAAAAAGATAAGACTTCGAAAGAGAGAGAAAGAGAAAGAGAGGAGAGAGAGAGAGAGAGAGAGATCCTCGCTGTTAGATCGCGTGAGTTCCGAGAGTTCGAGGCATCTTACAAGCCCTCTCCTTACCCCCTCTCACCCATTTCTTTCTCTCATCCCCCCTGCCGTGAAAAAAAAAGAAAAAGGAAGAAGAAGAAAAAAAAAAGAAAGTGAACGCCGTAGCAGAATGCATCCATTTTAAATTAGTTTCGTTAGCTCGCAAATGATTACCGTGCAAACGATCTCGCCTGACTCCTTCAACAAAAGGATACAATGCATGATTCTCTTCTGACACGAAATTATTGAACGAAGGGATTTTTCAAAAGAAAACACAAACCCTTGAAACGTGTATAACCGTGTTACCGAATTCTTCTATCTCCATCTTCTTCTTCTTCTTCTTCTTCTTATTATTATTATTATTATTATTATTCTTAATATTTTCTTCCTATATTTTTTTGTATCTGTTAATTTATTATTTCACATAAAATTATGTTATAACATAAAAAGAAAAAAACTATAATTAAAACTCACGCTTGCTTAGATCTTTACCTACTTCGTTAACTTTGTTAAAGGAATACGAACGACGACGAATAGAAAGAGAGAGAGAAGAAACATAAAACGTATACATATAAATATATCTATATATATATATAATATCTACGGTATAAAGAGAAATTTTCTATTCCTCGTAAAAAAAGATTCCATACTCGTGTGGTAATTAGATAGACGGCCGTGAAAGCACAATTGTTTTCGAACAAATAGAGGCTAATTAGAAGAGGTTAAACGACGATTATTCGTATTCATGAGAAAGAAACGCGTATTATAGAAGGTCGGTTTGTAAAAAGGGAAATCAAAATTCCCCATGGCATCCCCTGCCCTCTTTCTGCTAACTCTTCTGGCTCATTCAACGTTATTATCGTTCTATAAATGGTAGTAAGCCAAATAACGAAGGAAGGAAAAATGTGTTAATTGATGGTAACGGGGTAGTGCACTCAGTTAACGGCTCACGATCCAATAACCCATTTACCATCTCCCGTGAGACGAAAAAAAAATCTCAATTTCATCAGACGTTTATATGCATTTCCACTCTGAATCTCCGACGATCTGCTGCTTATGCGAACCACCTGACATGAGCCTTCGCGAATATGGGAGTACTCGCGCGCGCGCAAACGCGTGCTATGTTTCTATAATACTTATCTCTATCTAGTGCACAAACCAACTACCCAACGACGGCCTTTCCCACCTCACGCATCAACAATTAGCCGGTGCATTTGATACAAATACACTTGGATCTTAATTAACGACGTGTAATTTATAACGTATGTATATGTATACCATGTGTATACACCACCAATAGGATAATATCCTATATAGATGTATATTATAATGACTTTATAAGAAGTTAGCTAACCTTTTTCGTATCTAACGATCATTTCTATCTCTTTCTCTTTCAATTTCTTTTCTTTTCTTTTCTTTTCTTTTCTTTTTTGTGTTTTATGTTGATTACTTGGAATAATTATAAAGAGGCGGCGGCAGCGGCAGTGGCTTTCGCGAATGGATGAATTTAAATTCAAAACTGTTCCGAGTAATTTGTTTTTTAATAAAAAGAAATCAATAAAATAATAATTATCGTTCGTTTGCGAATTTTTATATTGAAACGATCACGTTCAATAGGTTTTCAATATTACTTTGTGGCCAATATCGTTAAATGAATTATTTATTGCTACACTTCTCGAATATCTATTTTTAAATTGCACTTTTAAATGCCTACCATGGTTCGTAACATTTTATTTCAAGTTGCTTATTGCGTTTACTTCCTTCTCGTAATTTTATTAACAAGCCTTCTCTCTCCTTTGACGCGAATATTTATTTCGATGACCCAAAAAAAAGAAAAAAAAAAGAAAAGAAACATCTTGGAAGAGAACCCCGGGTCTGTACTTATCGACGTTATTTCGTTGAACGACAAAGACCACTACCGTCTTGCAAATTTTTACCGTCTGCCCTCTTTTATATCCTACAACGTACGAATACGTTTATATTTTTTTTTTCATACATTTTATGTTAATTCGTATAAATACGTAAGAATTTATATAAAAAAACACACACCACACCAGGTATAATTCGGGAAACGATTAACAGTTAAATTTATTCCCAATTACTTAAGATTATTTCTTATATAATATGAGATTTATATTTGCAATTATTGATAATAAGTATAATTACGGTAAAATATATATATATATATATACGGAAATTTTATTAAATCAAATGTAACAGTGGTTATATAAGTCGTATTAACTTTTACGACACATTTTTTATTAACACAAAAACAAAAAATCAGATATTTTCAATACTTTTATATTACTATTGTATATATATGATAAACTAATTTTTCATTATATTTTAGATTTAAAATATCAATAATCACAATGAAAGGGTTCGTATATCAACGGAGAAAACGTTGAAGAAAAGAATAAAAGGAAAAGGATAATGTAAAAAAAAGATGGGAAAGAAGAACGGTTAATAAGTGACACACGTCCTTGCGGTTTCTCAGGATTGTAACGAAGGATAAACTCGACCGCAGTGTACAACTCTTTCCCGATTCTTCTTTGCCAGTGACCTCGTTTGAGGTCTCGATGTGAAAAGTAAGTCATTAAAATACAAATGTTCAACGTGATCTCTACGATCAATCTTCGGGTTACCGACGAAAGGGAATTCGATCGAAGGGAAACGAATCACATATTCTATACAAAGTTACGTAATTATTTTTGCACGTTTAAATAATATAATTAATATTTGAGACCAAAAAAATATCATCTCAAACGAGAGAGAACAAAATCATTCCTTCCGACGCGTTTGAATTTATGAACATAAATCCATTGTAAAATGATAATAAAATTTAACATAAAAATTATCGAATAGTAATTACAAATATGGAATAATTTTAAATAGACACAAGAAAATTTATTTGGATATTGATTAGGTATTAATTATTTGTATTAATTCATTTCAATTCTGATACTTTCAATTGTTTCGATGACAATCAATTGGTATTAAAACACGATTTTCGGATTTCCCATCGCAGTATATTTACTTTGATTTAATACCAATAATCGAAATTCATCGAAGTTTGCTATTCAATACGATAGCAGTAGAATAGATCTGGAACAAAATACAAATGGCAGTCCTGGTTTTCTTCGGTTGGCAGTAAATCTTGATTCAATCTCGTGTTATATCACGAGTTCAAAGTGGAATCCGTGGGCGTTTCCTACATTTTTATATGCACGGAACAGTAAACTCCCGAGCGTCTACTTTGTATTAAACTTTCCTCGTCCTGGTTAATACTATCTGCTGTTAACTTGGCACGTAAATGTTTGCACGTTCTAAACAACTATTAAATATCTATTTGTCGGATATATTCAAAGGTATCGTCAAATTTTATTTCAACGATCTTCCTTCTATCTTCAACATTTTTTCTATCCTTTAATCATTCGATTATCAATTTTCTTGATAACCAATTAACGAGAAATAAAAATACAAAAAAAAATTTATCAATTGTTTCAAAACGTAACCATAAGTAAATGTTCATCATTCGTCTAATATTTTAATAAACGACATACTGACTTCTACAAAATATTGCCAAGACTATTGTAAAAAAAAAAAAAGTACCATAACAAATATTGATACGGTTATTTCCATTTTCTTTTTTTTGTTGTTGTTGTTAAAATGAATCTTTCGAATTCTTTTTCGAATTGATTATTATCTTTGTCTTATTTTGTTAACCTCTTTACATTATTTGTCAACGTTCAATGATATTATAACGGAATTATATTGATACAAATCATATCGTATAATGATCGATAATTAAGAAAAATTGAACGGTCGAAAGATCGTTCTGAATATTGGTTTTTAAATGACATGACGCATGTTTAAGATGCGTGAGCAAGAAAAATATATGAGAAAAACAAAACGGGGAGGAGAACTTAGGGGACCTAGACGGAGGTAACACCGACAGGTAGACGGCAACAAGAGATGAGGCCGACGGCCTCGCACTGTTCTCCAAGAGGTCGACCCACTTTGAAGACGAGAGGGACCGTACTGGTAGACAGTTGGGTACATACGTGTACGGTGCACACCGTACGTACGTAAATATATCCACCCTCCTCTCCCCTACTTCTTCTTCCTCATATCTTCTTCTTCCTCTTCTTTTTATTTTTTTTATTTTTCTTTTTCTTTATTTCATTTTATCTTTATTGGATCATATATGATGCTCACGTATACTACTACTCGTTTCTTATTATTCAGATTTTTCTTTATTATTTTTTTCAACATGACGTTTCATTTCGTTTTATATTTTGACTATTACTAAATATTCAATTAATTTAAAAAGCTTTATATATCGTATCATATATATACTTTTGATTTGTTCGTTATATTAAACACGACATTTGATTTCATATATCGGTACGGATACTTTACATAAAAAAAATTACTCTAATAAGCGAAAGATAAATTTTAAATAATGAGAATATTATCTCATCTTTATATTGGATGATATATTAAAGATTCATACGCGTTACACGCATTTCTTACATAATTTCTGTTCCATTTTATTATAATAACGACAATTCATTTGGTCTCACGACGATATTAAAAAAGAAAAAAAAAACAAACTTAAAATAGCATCAGGAGCATCAAAAGATGAAATAGCTGCCCCCCTCTCTAAAAAGAAAGAAAGAGAAAGAAAGAAAGAAAGAAACACTATCTCTTTTTTTGGTTTATCTTTATTGGATCGTGCACGTGTATAAAGTTCACGTGTGCTACTTGTTACTTCTATAAGATATCTTCATTATTTCTCAACCACGTGACATTTCATTTTGTCAATTCCCTGAAAAGATATCTAAAATTAATCGAATAATCAAAAGATCAAATTTAAATTCAGAAATAAAAAAAAAAAGGAAAAGATTAGAATAACAGGAATTCTAAGGAAAGAATGTATTTCGAAATAATGTTCATTTTGAAAAAGGTTTCAGTCGAGATAAGTTAAAAAAAAAAGAGAAAAACAATAACATTGAGACATAAAATCGGATGATATATCGGCGGGGGAGACGGACACGTGGTTTCTGCAATAGAACACGAATAACCAGCAACACGTAGGAAGGTGTCCCCTACTACAGGTCTCCTTTGAAGCTTGCTTTCATCGTCTCCATGCTGAACGCAATGAGGCGAACCTCAAAGCGCGACCGGTAGTCGAGCAGCGTGCACGTGCTACCTGAACGAACGAACGAAACGAACGAAACGAAACGAACGAAAGAAGAAACGAACGGTGATCTTAAGATCAAGCAAGCAAGATCTACACGTTGTCCTTTTATCATCCCCCCATCATCAACCCATTTCATTCCAATCAATTCCCACCACGATCCCCACTCGTTTCGATCCGAATTCTCGGTGACAATATCAAATGAATTTGTGTTACGAATTTGAATCGTGTATTTTAAAGAAACTTGGCCCTTTCCAATTCATTATATAATTTTCATTTTCATTGACAAATTTTCTCTAATACAAGAAAAAACAGTGTCTCGGAAAACAGTAAGGAGCCTCGGTTTGTGGTTTGTTGCTTTTTTTTGTTCTCTGTTTACGTTGAAAATTTGTCAAGGATAGAGAGGGAAAAAGAAGTTTGATTTCGGGTCGACCAATAGTGTCACTTGGGATACTCGTGTGAATTTGAGATTCTATGTCTTTTGACATTAATTGAGAATTAATATGATCAGATGTATTGAATGAACGAATACGAAGCCGACTGTATCCGCGAGGAAGGATCGGCATCTAATCGGTAAGTATTTATTGTTGATTTTTTTTTTTTTTAAACACGTTTATAAATAGTTGTTAAGATTGGACAACTTTTACGTGTTTTCTAAAATGTCGAAGAAAAAAAATGGAATAGGCTACCGATTATATCGCTAATATACTGCTTGAAAGTATTCAACGGTAAGATACACAAAAAGTAAGAACAAAATTGACAGGGGAAGGTGTAAACGTCGATGGTTCATAAATCCAAGATGATATATTATATATTCTTATTCTATAATATTCAAATTTTATCATATTTTACAATCGTATAAATAACACACATCTATAAATATATATAATTATTATTATTATTTTTTTTCTTTCAAATCAAATTCAAACCGATCATATTTAATGAAATTATTCTTATCGAATTTTTGTACGATACGAATGATGTTCGAAAAAAATGCAAATTATTTGTATACAAACTAATTTGAATATTTCAGACGAATTAATCACAACCGAAAGTATATATTTCGTAATTAACAACAAACGTTTTGGCACGTTAACCGTGAAATTATTAAAATGTAGAATTATAAATATAGAAAACGTTATAAATGATTATAGGTTTTAAATTGTACTGCACGTGCGACTACTCTCTAATTAACAGAGTTAAAAGGTTAAGGGCCCGACGGTACGATTTCGAGACACAGTACCCTCAATATCAGTGAACTTTCGCCGAGTAACATTAAATGTTCTCGAGTAATCATTATCATCATTATCATCAACGTAAAAACGATCGTTTCTCGTTAATAAAACTAATAATAAAGATATAATAAATCAGTATATAGTTATATATAAAAACAATAATACATTTTAAACTAATCTCATTATTTCTTCTATCGAAAAAAAGAAAACAAAAACTTTCTCGAAAAAGATTAATTCTAAAAGTTTATCAAGAAACAATAATTAAACGAAAGAAGAACGATACGAGTGTTGATTCGATTCGTTTCGTTTAGTTTCGTTTCGTATCGCAGGTTTTCACGTTTATCCTTTTAAACTCTGATAATTGGAATCGTCTAGTAGGATCGGTCCGAGTAATACTTGGGATCGTAATATAGAATAGAATAGAGAGAGAATAGAATAGAATAGAATAGAATAGAATAGAAGGGAAGAAAACAAAAAGAAATAGTAATAGAAGTATAAGAAGAAGAAGAAGAAGAAGAATTATTGCTATTAGTCCGAAGGCGAGAAGTAGGCGAGTGGTTAGAGACAAAAGGAGTGTAACCCACTTTACGTTAGATGGTTCGTAATAGAGAATCATAGACAACGACAACGACAACGATGACTATGACGACGTTTGTTTAACTAGAAATTTGGTCCAATGGAGCGATTTAACCAAACGAACATTTCCACTTTTTCTCATTAAACTCAAATCAATCGAACAACAACAGATCAATCGAATATATATATATATATATCTTGTTTTTTTTTTCCAATACACTATTCTGTAAAATATTATCCGGGTTCCCCTACCTCTTCCCCCCACCCTTCTCCCAAGATAATATCTGCAAGGAAATAACCGTGTAAACTAGGTCGAATTGCAAACCTATTCCGAAATGAACGAATCCGTTTACGATCCTATCCGTTCCCACTTTCACTGATTAGTTGCTCGACTACTACTACTACTACTACTACTACTACTACTATCAACCCCCTATCGTATTACTTATACCTTCTTATTCTACTACTACACGATCATTGAAAACAATTTACAATTAAATTACCAGCCACAATTATTATTTCTTTTTTCTTTATTTCAAATTGATTTTTCTTTTTAGACAATTCACGGATATAAATTAATTGATCATTTTTTTTTTCTAATAATCAATAAATTAATGTGAACATTCGTATAAATATTTAGATATATTAATCGATCATATATGATACGTAATATAATTCTTTAGAAAAATATTATTATTCTTTTTGTTGGGGGGGGAGGAGGGGGGGGGATTGTCGAAAGAAAGGAAAGAAGAGATGGAGGGAATGAATTGGACGAAGATGGTGATGATGATGATGATGATGATGATGATGATGAGTAAGAGTTTCGAGCATCGCTATTCCGCTCCAGATTTCGTAACGCGGACGTGCCGATTCGGAACAAATTAGAGACGCTTTTGTTCGCGATGGATTTGGGTCTTTCTTTCTCTCTCTTTCTCTCTCTCATACACTCACACATACACATATACACACACTCGCGAAATCCGTTAGACCGTCTCACCGTCGTCACGGTCCCCGGGCCATAAAAGATTTGTCCTCTATAAAAGGAACGATCATGATCAAGGACGACCAATAGGACTCACTTTTTTTTTTTTTAGTTTGTTTTTTTTCGATGGATTCTATCCGAAAAACCAACCGATCGAAATTAATTAAAGAATTTTAACTAACTCACCCGATCGTACGGTATCGATTTTGATCTCCTTTTCACCACCTAACCCCCACCCTTATCCCCACCCCCAACCAGAGTCCCTTTTCACACGTGGATATATGGTAAAACTGTTTATTGTATTTTCAGTATGTCATATTCTATTCGATCGTTAATTTTAAAATGATCAGAATTTTTCTTTATATTTTTTCTCTTATATTTGTAATTTAATAATATTTTGTTTCTAAGTAAATAACGTTTCATTTGTCTCAATAGAATGATTTATTAATAAACATTGTTTTATCGTGTCTTTTTATTCTTCCTTTTATACAGATACGAATGATTTTTTTTTTTCTAACATCTGTTAGAATCTCTTTTTATCGAATCAATGGTACACGGTTCTTGTTTTTCTTTTTTTTCCGGAACAGATAACCCATTCATTTTAATCAAACGTGGCCCACGTCGACTTGACTTTATTAATCCAACAACGTGATTAGACCTTTGACTAAATAATTGTAATTATTAAAAAAAGAAAGAGAGAGAAAGAGAAAAAAAGAAAAAAAAAGATCGGTAAGCAGTGACATAGTTTGATTTCAATCTAATAGAGAGCAAGTGAAAATTTTTGAAACGTGCTTGATAAACGAACACGGTGCAACGTGTTAGTTATTTAGAGCCAAAAGACGATGTCTCTTTCTTTTCACTTGGCAAAAAGACAGATAGTAATCTTCAAACAACCATAAATGATAAATAATTATTTACGATGATTTTTTTTTTTTTGTAAACAACTTAAATTCAACGATACTTTTATTTTCTTCGATTTGACGTTAATATTCACGCGCAATGCAACTTATATCGAAGGAATATAACTTTAAAATATATATATATGTGAAAAATTGAAGGAAAAAAATATAAAATTATCGGATAAAAATAATCAACGTTTCCGGGATCAATGTCATTGAGAGAAATTTTCTTTCAAGACAAGCGGTTCTTTTCTACTATCACGATGCTCATCTCTACAACGATCTCTCTTCTTCTTCTCCGATACGACGAATAGGAACTCCTATTTTTCTAAGGAAATGAAAGCATTTTTAAACAACTTTCTCTCATAAAAACGTAAATTCTGAGAATCCTTAAACATTTTTCTTATAGAAATTCGATATTCGTTTCAATGAATTCATATTCATCATGCAAATGTTCTATTCCATTTCTGAATATAAAAATCGAAACGTATTTTTTTTTTATATTATATTTCATGGATTTTACGATCGTGAAGATAGATCGTGAAATTTTGTCGAAATAAAATTCTGACAGTATTGTTAAATGCAACGAAATATAAATCGTAAATTTATGAAATTTTATTCGGAATAATTTAACGCGAAATCATTTTTAATAATATTCTCGAACAATTCTTATGGTATTTTTCTTTTGTAAAACCCATTACGTTATTTCTAAAATTGAATGAAAATTAACTAATAGAATGAAATAACAATCTCGTTGTATGCAAAGATCGTTAATATTATTAATTGCATCAACGTTAAATGATGTTGTACCATTCGATATCTACGTAATTATCTCGATTAATTAATGATCGTTTTACAACATGTTAAAGATAAAATGCGAATATGTAAAAAAAAAAAAAAAACAGAAAAAAGTAATTGTTCACAGGATTTTGATTGGCGATCGTTTCGAATGAGAGAACGCGTTTCGCGTTTTTAACGTCGACTATTATTATATTTTATCGGGCCAATGATTTTTAAAATAAAGCCTCTTCGATGCGAACGAAGTTATTTTCCAATTTAATTTACGTCGTAAAACGATGGAATGGAAATGAGACGAACCTTGGATATGACTTACGAGCTTCTTATACGTTCGCAATCGTGTGTACGTATATTAAAAAAAAAGAAAAAAAAAAATTAGAGGCGTTTTGTTCTAATCATAAAAGAGAAAGGAGTTAAGAAAGTACTTCCCACGATCTCGATTGAATATAATACTCGTTGTGTCGTAGCGATACAGTGATTAATATGAAAGTCGTGACGGATCACATACAGTGTTTCATTTAATAACTTCAATGTAATACGTTAGCTATGTGAAAGTAACCTATGAAAATGGTCTGATAAAATCACTCCTATAGAATAATAAACGAATGATTATGCATCGTATTGAAAGAAAAATAAAAAAATATTATATCAATAATTCGAATTATAATTATTTCTTTCGATTAGATTTATCGACGAAATTAGTGCCAATTTTAAATGAAAAATTTTCCATTTGATTTATAAATAAAACAAAACAAAATGTCTCAATTGATTCAGAACAAATGATTGTATTTATTATAATATATCT
Source organism: Polistes canadensis (assembly GCF_001313835.1). Lineage (NCBI taxonomy): Eukaryota > Metazoa > Arthropoda > Insecta > Hymenoptera > Vespidae > Polistes > Polistes canadensis. Next base: position 283,336 of record NW_014569681.1, on the reverse strand, counting down.
CGTTTATACTCAATTTCTAACATGGATAAAAAGAAAATAAAACGGAAACGCGCGTAACGAAGTAAGTAGGATCGATAGATTCTAGAAATGGTAAAAGAGACGATGAAGAAGAATAAGAAGAATAAGAATAAGAAGAAGATATTTTTCCTTGGGCGAGAAAATGTGTTTACGTATATATAACGTTGTGCATTCGATGGGCGCCTTTTAAAACAGGCTTTCTCGGCGCCATTAAAATGCGTCGTACGTCGGTGGAAACACCCTTTTCAGCGTGTCACATGGCACATATAACCACCATAAATTTCATCGGGTCCAACAGGATGCTCTAAATGGCGAACGATGAGATTTCTACCGGTACAAAACGGTCACCAGTTAGAATCCAACCTTGCCAATCATTGATTCTAATCTTCAATATCTCTGACTCCCCCGATGATCCTGAGCACAGAGAAAAATGGGGGGGAGGGGAGGGGAAGAGACTTAATCTTTCTTTCTCGATGGGTTTTTTTGTCCGCCCGCCTTCCCCTTTCCTCACCTCCTCGTATCTTCTTTTTATCGTTTCATCGCCCACGGCGTTCACTTATCGACCTTCTTACAAGAGATCCGACTTTTCCGTATGTCGTCCTCGATCCGTACAACGATACGTATACGTAAGAAATTATTTAACGAGTTTCTTTTTCTTTTAGGATTAATCAAAAGTTCGTAGAGATCTTTTTTCTTTTTTTTTTACATTAATATTTCCAAAATAATTATATTACAAAAAACAATGAATTTTTCCAAGTAAAGTTTAAACGCGCAATTAAAATTCACTCGATGAACTTTTGTTTTTATTTTTTAATAATTTCCTTTATCGAAAATTTTCATTATGGTTATGCGATGATAATGATGGGAAAATAAAATTAAAGGAGAAAAAAAAAAATAAACAAATATTACGTATAATCGTGATCGGTATATTTTATCGATACGATATTTATATATAATTGAAATCTTTGTGTAATAGTTTTTGTTTTTGTTTTTGTTCAGTGTGGGATAATTTGAAAGAAAGATAAATAAAGAATGAAAGAAAGAAAGAAAAAGGAAGGATAGGTCAAGGTAGATGGCACGTGCTCGATAAAGTCTTCACATTGAACGCGAGACTCACGTGAGTTTCATACGTCGTGACGAATGTCAAAGTACTTTTGTCAAAGAGAACACACACACAACATGTGATTTCGAAAAAGGAGGGGAAAAAATGAGAGAGAAATATTCTTTATCGGAGCTTATCAACTCGAGTTTTCATTTTGACGTTGCAAATATTCGAAATAAACCAAATGAGATAATCTTTGCATTATCTCTAAGTAAGTGTATTTTTCTATTACAGATATAATCGTTGTTTGTATTCAAATATTTAAATGAACGAAGAGATATTTAATGTGTGTTTCTTTATTTAAAACTTATTAGGATATATGATACATTTCTTTGAACGAGTTATTTTAAATTATACAGGTAGTAGTCATTATACAGATATAAGAAAATGAATTAAATATAACAGTTTAGTCAAAATATTATTATACGAATAAAAATGAATGAATATATACAAATGTATTAAAATGATTTTAAGATTTTTATTAGAAATTGGCCTACTTCTCTTAGATAAAATTTTACACACACAAATGAGAATATATTTCATAGATTTTTTTTAACTATTTCAAAAGGAATCCTCTCTCTATGATTATTACTGAAAAAAAAAAAAATAAAAAAAGAAATGAACATTTCGATCGACACGCAAAGTTTTCACTAGAGTCAACGTGAATAAGGATGATCACGCGAGAGACGAAATCTCATTACTGGTTAGATAAAATATCTTTTCGTCGAAGAGAAATCGACCAAGTTTAGTTCGCGGATATTATTTAACCCCCACCCTCCCCCCCCAGAAGGTTATTTCTACAATTTTTAACATAGAATCTAAATTTTCTCACGAATCTCTATCTCTCACGAGGTATTTATTATCGTTAAATTGTTCAGTCTCGATAATAATTTTCCTACACGTACGTAAACATGATTCTAATCATCTATTCTTATTTCTAAAATGGAAACTTTCTTCGTTGTATAAAAAGAAAAAAAAAGGAAGAAAAAAAAACAGGAACGCGAAATGAAAGATTTACAAATTGATTGAAATTAATAGCCTATAGGAATAGAAAAAAAAAGAAAAAAATAAAGACAAAGAAAGCGTGTGAAAGCGTTTATCTTGAAAACACAATTTTTTAAAACAAAATTAATCCTCTTCGGAATATCTAAAAGAGAATTCGTAATGAGAAATGGTGAATCACACTCTGGTCGTGTGTCATGCACGGAAAGCACGTTGAGAGTTCACGCTTACTATTTCTCTCTCTTTCTTTCGTTACGTTCGACAGATAACTTTCACTGACTCCGAAACGGTTTTCTTCTTCCTCTTCTTCTTCTTCTTCTTCGTGATGTCGATCGCGAGTAATATAAGTTAAAATGACGCGAGGATATCGAAAGAGAGATAGAAGCGAAAGCTGACAAACGTACTGAGCTGGCAAAACGGAAATTTCATGCAATTAAAATTGATCATCATAAAGGAAAACGCGTTTGTCTATCTGTCTATCTGTCTGTCTGTCTGTCTACGTCGTTCTTGGTAACATCCGTTCATCCTTTCGTTACGATGCATTTAAATAACCAATGAGAATACGTTAACAAATGTTATATGTATATATATACGTGTACATACACATGTATGAATGAATATACATACGTGTAATTAATTTAAACACAAAGTTTAGTTATTATATCGATATAACGTGCTTCGGAAACTGGTATTTATCTATTTTTATTGATTCAAGATTCTTCACTACTGGTTCAAACTAGGAACCATTTTTATTTGTATCCTTTCTTTTTCATTTAATTTTATTTTTAACAGATTATCTCTTACACGACGGATATAAATCTTACGGTCCAATCTTTTAATTCTATTTTATTAGAGGAAGAGACAGTCTGTCGGGGGGTCATTAAATTTATTCTAATAATTCTTATTTTCATTTCGTTCAAAGCCACAATTTGAATAATCCTCTTCTTTAAGCAAAAGAAAAGATAATTTATATTAGAAATAAAATCAAATCGAGTGATCAGATGGTATGCATCATCGAAACAAATTGAAGTATCTGATAATAATAATAATAATAATATTAATAATAATAATAATACAGTAACGACATACGAATAAATATGCCGTCTACTTTTCCTTATCTTCTTTTACTTTCACGATCCGTGAATAGTAGTAGTAATACTCGTCATTAGTATCTACAAATAGAAGCTTTAATCGAATTATTCGAATAAGAATAAAAAGAAAAAAGAAAAAAATATCCGCGAACATTTATTTATGTTTCTTTATTTGCGGGATAAATCTATTAACAAGAAAATGTGCAAAAGAGGTCGCAGGTAAAAAGAAAAAAAAAAGGATAAAAAGAAAAATAATTCTAGAAAAAATGTAGACAATATAATATTTGATATTATCAAATATACATATATATATTTAAACTTTCATACTTTTCAAAATGAAAATCGTGCGTAAATTTATAAATCGGCGTAGAAAGAGAGAACGAACGAACGAAACGAATAAACGAAACGAACGAACAAACGAAACGAACGAACAAACGAAAGAACGTTAAAATCGGTTCAGCTTTTGCTCCGTATCCGTTTATCCGGGTATTTCATTAATCAACGTCGCACAATAGAGGCGGCTTTAATTGCACCTGCCCGACGACTAATTAAAGAAAATCAGCATCGTAGGCGATAAGATCATCTAAACGGAACTAACGAGCCACATGCCTAAGAGTGGCTCGATTCTAATGGGAGTTAGCGAAGCCGTTCGTCTATTTTCTTCTTCTTCTTCTTCTTCTATTTCTATTTTTATTTCTACTTCTACATATACTTTTTTTTTTTAACTTACTTAGATTTTAATCTCGATGGCGTTGAGTTTCGTCAAGCATATATAACGACACAACTAGTGTCCATTCAACGCCGATAATGACGACTGTTACGAGACCTTATTTTCCTGTCTTTCTTTCTCTTTCTGTTTCTCTCTCTGTTTCATCTTTTTACTCATAATTCAGTACTTTCACCAAATTAACCCTGAGTAGATACGACACGCTCATATTAGATAGGGCTGCTTCCAACTAACAAACTCTCCTTTTACTTTTAAAACTATTGTAGAATATGAAAACAACAACGTGTTTCTAAATAATCTTTTGATAATACACGTTCGCACCGCTGTTCTCATTAAACTTATTTAAAATTATCCTCGCGTTGGAATACAAAATTAGTGTTTTAATTATTTCAAAAATAAAAAAAAAATGTAAATAAATAAAAATAAATTGCCGGAAGTAAGCAGACAAACTCCCATCCCCTCCTACCCCCAACCGAAGTTACAAATTTTCTTATTCTCTTCCTAGTATAATATAACTCGTTCGTTACGTGACCCGATGAGAATCGTGCGACACAACTTCCACGTGTTCTTTATAATTGTACGCTGAAAAAAAAATAAAGAATAATACGTAATATTGTAACACCGTGTAAAATTGTAGTAAACAGAAAAAAAAGTAACCGTTCGTATTTCATTTATCATCGATAAATTAATGATAGTATACAAACAAACACACACATACACATAGGTATATAATATCTTAATCCGTTTTGTAAAATGATTTTATAGTTGAGACGAGATAAAAAAGAAAATCGAGAGCTTGAAAAGATTGTATGAAAATAATTGCGTGATATTCCAAAGTGTTGTTCGCGTGTCTCGTCGTTAAGTTAGTTAGAAACGAGACCATTTCGAAAGTGATCTCCTTGCTCTATCTCCCGTACGTTGACTTCTATCTTCATTGACAGTGACGAATAGGAGTAGTAGTAGTCCGGTGGATGACTTCTACTTCGAATAAAAACCTTCCCAAAACTCTGATTCAAACCGTAATCATTCATATAAGTTTTGTTTTTTCTGCCCAATCATTTTTGCCGACCACCACGAGATCGTCGACTTATTACGGGACCGTTTTATATTACGACAGGGATCGGTATAATAAATAAAAAAAAAAAAAAAAAATGTAACCACGACACCAAATTGTTCACTCACATACTGCATAGAATTTAAATCATCGTGATGCATCATAGGGATGCATCATCAGACACTTCTGTGTATATCTGTCTGTGTGTGTGTGTGTGTTTTTATTTCTTTTTTTCTTAGTCAACCCCAATGACAATGAACTTTTTGAACGTTCTTCTCTCTCTTCCGCATTACAATATCATTCTTTGTTAAAGTCTTATTTTATTATATGACTTATAAGAATAATAATAAAAGGTAGAAGAGAAACAGAAGGTGGTGTACACCTATGGACGCGATATTCTGACCAGCCTTGGTGCTTCCTAGAGCACGCTCCAACCTACATGCTACGTCCACGGTCACGATTCTCGATGCACCCAACATGTTCTTCTATTGTCATTCTAAAAGCACAATGCTAACGACGGGAGGTTTGCTAGCTAGCTAGCAAGCTATGCTTCTCTACTATGTTTCTCGACCTTTTAAAACGGTCCGGGATAAAACCCCTCTAGGGTATAACGGACTATTTTGACGAATATTTTCAAACATTCGAACGATACCGAAATAACGAAATTACTTTATACTTATTATGGAGTTACTATTTTTAAGAGAACATGTGACACACACAAAAATATATATAATAATAAATTTTCGAACGATAATTTCTCTGAAATAAGAATCGTCGAATTTATCCACTTTACTAAACTCCCTACCCCTCTATACTCGAACAAATATTATAGCAATTCTATTCGTATATTAATATAATAATATCTAGTTTATAATATTGTAATGATATACTATTTTGGTATATTATATAATATTATCGCAATTCTATGTCGTTATTATCAATTTATAAATATGTATTCTAATATACATATAATTTTGTCTAAATGATATTATTAGAGTGAATAAAAAGTTCAGGCGTTTATTGTGTTGTTCCATCACAATGCAATATTTTATTCAAGTCAATAAAATTACTTTATATGCAAAAAAGTGAAATAATAATAATAAATTGTTAATAATACCAAAACTTTGATTCTAACCCGATATAGGTATGCGAATTCGGTAATGTTACTTTGAAACAATTCCCAAGGATTCTCATTCTTCGATAAATCGATATTGCTGAAATGAAATGGGACAAAAATTCTATCGATCATAGGAATCTTTTGTAAGAAGAAAGAAGAAAAGAAAAAGAAGAAGAACTTACTCGGAAGCAATTAGACTTGCCAAGTCGAAAATCTCTCTCTCTCTCTTTTTCTCTCTCTTTCTCTTTATTTCTCTTTCTTTATTTTTCATTCTTTTGCTCTTTCTGTTTAGCTCTTAAAACGTGAGTTATTAACTCGATGGCATAGGACGTATACGCGAGTCGGTAATTGCTCGTTCGGTAGAACGTTTATCTCGAGTGGAGAGCTAGTTTACTCTCTTTATCTCTCTCTCTCTCTCTTTCTCTCTCTTTACTTCTCCTACTTCGTAGTCGTAGTCATAGTCCCTCCTTAGACTTTCGTTGAGTAAGATTGGTAAGAGTAAAACGTAATGTTAGGAGACATCGATTAACGGTAACTGTAAACGACTTTAAACTCCCCCGGTTACTTGTATTAACTCGTGTACGGTATAGTAAAACTTATAGTTATACCTGTGTTATTTCAACTTAAATTGCCACACATATATATATACATTACATAAGTATTCAATTTTCAAAATCATTAATCTGATAAGAAAAACAAAAATAATTAAAGTAACAATGATAACACCTTTATATATTTTTTTCTATATTTATTAATATTATTATTTATTTCGTCAAATTCGATGACAAAAATCATGTTGCTTGGTTTTTAGTTGTTTTCTTTTATAACGTTGTATTATTTTTGCGCATACTCCTATGGAATTCCCTCATTGGATTTGATCCAAATCGAGAATACTTGTACGGAAAAACAATTATTTCTTCTTTTCCTTTTTCTATTCCCCTCTTTTCATCGAATAAAACATCTCTATTATATATATAGAAAGGAATTAGGTTAAAAATCACAACAAAATTATTGAGAAAAAAAAAAAGAAATACACGTTAGAGTTTTTCCCATGAATCATCGTTTCTTCCCTTATCCGTTTTCCTCAATGAATTCCATCAATGTTTTCTCTTTCGATCTAACACAAGAGAAAGAGAGAGCGACAGAAGGAGAAAGATGCAGTGGGAGGGAGAGGGGGGGGGGGAAATAATCGACAGATAAAAGATTATACTCGAAGAAGTATACTTTCACTCGATTAGGCGGACATGTCTTTAAAAAAATTCGTCGGATAAAAAAGCCACGTACTACGACGACGAAGAGGAGGAAGAGAAGGGGGAAGGGCAGGGGGATGAGGGGGGGGATGAGAAGGAGGAGAAGGAAAAACAAGCCTGTCGAAGGACGAAGGACGACAACGACGACGACGAGGACGGTGTGTGGATCCTCTTATATTTTTTTGTGGGCTAAACCGAACGAGAGTAAGATTTAATTCGCGATAGGGCCCAACTCGGAATGAGAATACTGTACCAAAGGAAGGCATCGTAATCACTCGGACACGTTGATGTATTGTGCCCCGGAGCTTAACTCGTGTACTCGCCGCGTTAATTACGGGGTCCAAGTCTACGTAAAGTCTGCCTTTGGGTGCTCATTGAAATTTGGCCCGTGAATACACGTAAGAAAAAAAGGGGGTGGGGTGGGGAATGTATCCCTCCCCTTTGCTCCTCTTTCTAGAAAATGAAATCACGATCTTACCTAAATTCGTTCGAGTAGACAGAGAATTATAAGAGAGAAAGAGAAAAAATAACGATATAAAAATTGTGAGGGGTTAATTTTTGTTGTTCGTTTTAATTTATTTTTTATTTAATTTTTTATTTCTTTCTTTTTTTTCTTTTTTTAAATATATATAAATTAAAAAAAATGCATCTCGAAGATAGAGGGGGAGACACTTAATTAATCTTTACGAGGTAAAGATAATCTTTCCGTGAAACGGGTTTTTGCCTTCTTTGACTACACCAACAGTGTGAGAAAGAGAGAGAGAGAGAGAAAGAGGGATTATGCGAGAGGAGAATATGATTTGTATAGGAAAATCTCGCGCGCGTTTATGGGACGAACGTGGTACGGTACACTCGTTGGTTGCAATACTAAATACGTAAGCACGGTCACGGTATGTACGAGTTGGCTTAAGACTATTATCGGTACGAACCCGGTCGGTGACCGGGTACACTATCGCGATATGATTATGATCTTTTATTATAAAACAAATGAGAAAAACTAAATAGGCGGACTTCGGGTTACGCGATAACAGAAATTGAAACGGTATTAACAGTTCAGTAATTATTATTATTATTATTATTATTGTTATTATATTGTTGTTATTATTATTATTAAATTGACTAATGAGATGATCTTAAGATCGTCAAATTATCAAAATCATCGAGAAATTATCGGAACCTTAGATTAAGGGTAAAAATATTTCTCACGGTTTAATGTGCACGTTCACTTTTTAGAAATTCGAACGAAATTTTCGCGTAAATTAAACGTCAAACTCGATAATTTTTGCTCGACAATTTGCTCGAAGATTCTATTTAATTTTAGACATTTTCGAGTACGAGATAATTCGGATAATTGTATTAATCATTAGATATTTTTGTTTGGTATAATCGAATATAATTTCGTACAAAATCACGTGCCTTGTTTAGGAATTTATTTTTCTTTACGTTCAAGGGGTTGAAAACTAATTTTTCTTTTTAATAATGTATAAGTGAAGAAGAATGATTATTATCTCGTAAGATATATAATTTTAAAGATTTATGCGAAAAGACGGGGGGGAAAAATACTGTGTCATTACGTGTGCCGTTCTTTTTCTTTTAAAACTAGGGATCCGCTAACATTCCTACATTCATCGATAGATCGATGATCGTATCGTAATATCTCGCTTTTCTCTTTTTCCTTGTGTGTTTTTTTTCAATATTACTGTTAATCCTTTTTTCGTCGTAAAAAAAAACTTACACTGCAACATCAAAAGTTTCGAACCCTTTACGTAAATTCAATACAATGAAGATATCCCATTTGCTAAACAATCAAAATATAATATCAAATATTTTTTACGTTGCCGTGATCTTTTTTCGTTGTAAGAAACATGAAAAACAAAAAACAAAATAAAAGAAAATTAGTCGAAACACTTTCATCTTTCTATAATTTTCTTTTAAAAGTACAATAATATAATGTTTAAGATTTTATTATATCTATTAATAGAGAGAGAAGAAAAAGTAAAACGAGACGTGCTTCAGTTGAAAAAAAGATAGAAAGAAAGAAAGAAAGAAAGAAAGAATGGTAGAAAAAGAAAATGAAAAATCAAGTTCGAGGTAGTACTTTACCCAGCATGGTTTCGAGAGCGTCCGTTCAATGAACGATCATTCTCCAACGAACTCTTCCAACCGTAGCCTCACACTCGACTACAAAGTCAATACCAATGTTTACTCGGTAAATATCGTACGAAAAATAAGAAGGCAAATCGATCTCTTTGCACGAGTATCCATTTTTTTGTTATAACTCCTCGATAATCGGAAAATCGTTGTGTGCGATGATAAATAAAGAGATTGATGATTGTAACCAATAATTCAATAATTGTTCATTTCATTTCGTTTCACATATATAAATTAAATATTAAAATAATTTCACATATATAATAAATAATATTATAATTATATTCGTGTCTCGTACACACATATAAATATAAAATTTAATATATTAAAATTATTTTTTAATATTAAAATAATTCCTCGTAATATATAAATATAAAATTTATAATAATAATATATTTTTTAATATTAGATTTATACCACGCAATTATATACAATTGATTCGAATCAATTAATATCAATTCTATTTGTAAGATAATTATTTAACGAGTGAAATATATAAATTATCATTGTTATTTAGATGTGTTGTAACAACACTAAGACCAGTTAATTAATCGATCAGACTAAAACAGTCGCATTTGCAATCTACTATAGTAATGATTGCAATCATAGCTACACTTACGATCTCTGTCTCTCTCTCTCTCTCTCTCTCTCACTCTTTCTTTTTGCGTTTCCATCTACGCGAGTTGCTCGTTTGTTCGTGTAAGAGCAGTCCCATCTTCAAGCTGCACTTCCGTTAATTGCACCAAAGTGGAACTAGAGAAGAGCACGTGCCAGGATCGTTTTAGAAACATCGCCTTTCCGCTTAATCAACACGCTACCCTTTTACTATACTAAAGTGGAACCGATTTCATTTTAGACGACTAGATACTTCGAATATTTTTCTTCTTTTTTTTTTTTTTTTCTTTTCGTAATACATCAAATAATCGTTATATTTTAATAAATCCAATTAACCGTAGAAATTAATTTGAATATATAATTTCCATAACAATTATATTTATTCTTAAACGTAATAATAATCGTATTTAATTATTTATCGTCATAATGATTTAATGTGATCACATTATCTTATAATATTAAATTATAAATCTTTATTAGAGAGAGAGAGAGAGATCATTTCTAATTCTATTAACCAAAGAGATATTTCAAAGGAATTAATGAATACTTTAAAAAGAAGAAAACTCGAAATACCCGGGTAAGTAAACACTTTGCGATCTGAATACCAAGTAGTCGAAATTTACATGTTATCCTTGAGAAAAAATATTTGCTAAGATAGAGATTTTCTACCTAATGTCCTAATTTACTTCTTCGTAACATGAAAGTAAAAAAAAAAAGAAAAAATATTGTATCTAATAAGAATTATATATCGAATATAGTTACACAGACTATAGAATGCAATTGTAAATTTGTTACTTTGGAACTACGATAAAAACGTTCGGCACTGAACTTCCGAGAGACGATAATTCGTGTTAATTTTACAGTTATTTTCCACCTTCTTCCTTTTTATTTCTTTTTTCTTTTTTTCTTTTTCTTCTTTTTTTTTTCTTTTTTATTTCTTTTTATAGCGCCACACACAACCGGCCAGTTAGAAAAGGCTTAACTCAGTGTTGCCTCTTAGTAGACTCGGTTAATTAAAACAAATGAATAAACATTAGGTAAAAGACCCCGTTGCTCGTGCGTATTGCAACGCTTATATATACTTTGTGTTTCTATCTTGATTTCTCTCCTCTGCTCGTCGCCGTATTAAGGAATCGTATAAGTCGTTGTTGATATCGGCGATTGCAAACGACGACGACGAAGACGACGACGAGGACGACGACGACGAGAAGGATGCAACCAAGGATTTTGCATCGCAACCATTAATCGAAGATCTCGAAGAGTTGTCGAATTTACGAGGGACACGTGGAATTGCATTCTAAACGGTATTTTATCTCCTCGGATCGATCTTTCTTTTTTTAACCCCTCAAACCTCCCCCTATACCCCACATCACCCCACCCGGTCGGGACCCCCTTTGACTTCCCGAATTCTCTTATCTCTTATTTTCGAGGTCCGGTTTATTTTTCGATCTTTTTTCGCATTATAAACATTCTCCCCCAAGAGTAAGATCTTCTTAAGAGTTTTCGCTAAAAGGGGGAGAGGAGATGGGGGTAGAGAGGGATAAGGGGGCCGTTAATCGCATTGCATTTATCGTTCGGTATCCACCTCGTTCGTTGTACGTGTCATCGCGTACGTGGCATACCATTGGAAATTCCACGTAATGTGCCGTGCGATCGGATCCTGTAATGAAAAAAAAATAAAAATAAAAAGAAGAAGAACAAAAGAAAGAAAAAAAATAATAAGAAATATCGTATACTTTGTATTTAACAAAAATAAGTAAGTGATCGGAGAGAGAGAGTATATATTTTTAATTAACCTGATATAATTAATGTTCCGAGATCTCAGGAAAGAAAGGAAACAAGGGAAAGAAATAAAAAAAATAAAAAACAAGGGCAAAAGTATTATTACGAGTCGATTGAATAAAACAACAACAAGAAAAAGAATAAAAAGAACATTTTTCTGGTATTCGATAAAGAGAGAAGAAGAAGAAGAAGAAGAAGAAGAAGATCACGATGATTTATCCTGTCCTCTTGGTTCAAAGTATTATAAACCCTATGAAACAAAAAGAAATAATCGTGAAACTTAAGAGAAGATAGAAACGGCTGTTGCAGTTGCTGCTGCTGCTGCTGCAGTTGCAGTTGCAGTTACTGGTGCTGGTGCTCTCGCAACGGTTCGTAATTAGTGGAAATAATTTCGTCGTTAATCGCGTCACGGGCCGACGACGGTCGTTCGTTTTCTATTTTCTCTCTCTCTCTCTCTCTCTCTCACTCTTTTCTACTCGTTCGTCAGCCTCCTCCTCCTCCTCCTCTTCCTCCTCCTCCTCCTCGTTCTCTCATCTAACGTTAAACTATAGTTTTCTTTTATCTCCTTCTTCCTCGTTCCTCGTTCGTCGTTCATCGTGCCAACATTCTTGCTTCTTACGCGACTCGACGCGCAACAACGATTCGCAAGAACGGCACCGAAGATGAACGGAGGAAAAGTCGATAACTTTTGCTCTAAACACTAATCTTAATCATTATTCTCGAATTATTGAAATAAATATTACGTTAGTAAGAAATTTAATAATAATTAAATTCTGTAACACACAATGTGAACTATTAACATTATACCAAAATTTTGGATTGAAATAAAGTTAATAATTCGATGCAACGAAAAGTAAGGGGTAAAGAAATATTATTGTTTCGATGACGATCACCTAGATTCATTAGAGAGAGAAAGAAAGAATGGTTGTCAAGATTTTTGTAAGGGTCTTCTTCCGGTGGCCTTGAATATCCAAAGTCACCGAGAAGAGTTAGGATACGTCCTGGAAGAAGGACGAGCGACGAGATAGCAGTTAGCGGTGTAGAAGAGAATGCGTCGAGTGAGTAGGGAGAAAGGAGAGAAAGAAAGAAAGAAAGAGATAGATATAGAGAGAGAGAAAGAGAAAGAGAGATCAAGAAGGAGAGAGCCACGATGGCTGCGATGGTGATGGTCAGTGGTTGTATACCGGTTAAGCCGTTCAGTGCTAGCCCGGCGTTCGTCACGGCTAAATCTTAAACCACTCAACTTACTGAATATCCGCGACACCAGATAGATCGTCTTTCTCGATCGAGAATCCCCATTCTTCATTAACCTCCCGCAAAACACACACAACTTGTTTCAATGTAACAAACTCTTTCCCCACTTAAACCCAATTTTTTTCTCTTTTCCTTTTAATCATCCTTTTCATTTTACTCCCAATCGTCATCGTCATTTTCTCATTTCATTTCATTACATTCGACAAAAAAAAAAAACTAAAGTGATTTTACGGTTTCAAAAAGAAAGAAAAGAGAAAAAAACATACACACGAACACGCAATTGAATTATACATTCGATCGTGCGATTATATACGATTAAGAAGAAGAAAAAGAAGAAGAAGAACAACAACAACAACAATAAAAAAAAAACCATACAAAATAAGTCCAAAGCTTATCGATTTGATTTGATTTTGTAAAGGATGAGAAAGTTTGAACGCGTTAAGCAAGGATCGATAATAATTTGATTTAAAAAAAGGAACAAAATCACAAAATGGGGATATCAGAGTACGTAAGCCAAATCGTCGTCGTCGTTGTTGTTGTTGTTGTTGTTGTTATTGTTGGCATCGTCGAAGGGATTACTACTCGCTTGGATAACGAATTCTCGAGCAGCATAAAGGCAAACGAAATTCGTGGCGATCGCGGATGAAGTGATCACGCGAAACGGACCAATCGCGGATCAGGACCCGATCCCAGAGGTCTATTCCTCCCCCAGGTATTCATCTATTTAACGACTATAATCTATAATATATTTTACGCTTTCTTTTATTTATTATTATTATTATTATTATTATATTCCTACCGCGCGCGGTCGTTTTATTATCATCAAATTAGATGACTATGAAGATAACTATAACGATGACCAACACTTGTATTCTCTCTCTCTCTCTCTCTTTCTCTCTCTTTCTTTCTTTCTCTCGAATGAATGCACGTGACTCATCTCGTTAAGGGCGAGAAGTCAGGGAAGGGTCGAACGATGAACTCCTCGATCTCTTTCTCCCGTTCCTCTTCTTCTTTCATTCTTCTTTTTCTTATTCCTTTTTTTTTCTTCTTTCTTTTTCCTTTCCTTTTTTTTTTTTTTTATCCGAACGAACAATCTCGGCTTCTGAACGGCATCTCGAAGAAACCCAGTCATCTCTTTCTCTCTCTTTCTCTTTCTCTTCTCTTTCTTTTCTCTTTGTCGCACTACTGTGATTTCAACTTGATTCGTGAGTTGCTCGTAAATACCGTAAAATACATCGAACGTGACTTATGTTCGTACAATCGCTGCTAACCCAACTATCACGTTAATCTCTTTCGGTTCTTTACGCGCCACCGTTGATCCTCCCTCCTCCTCCTCCTCCTCCTCCTCCTCCTCCCAGTTTCCAATTATCCATTACCGTTTTCATACTTCCGTAATACTTATCTCTATCTAGAGGTTATTAATAATGCGTTAATAACGTTCACATTCGCGTATCAGTCAGTAGCATGGATAGATACATCGTCGAACTAATTTATATGTATCTTATTTTCTATCTCTGTGCGTTCATCTATTTTCTTTGATATTACTCTATATATCATCTTCTTAATATATTGTATAATTATTAATAATACTATTTCACACATATAAAAAAACACACAATATATTATATTTTATTATTAAATATTTGTTTTAATAAATTGTACTTCTATATATTTGATTTTCATTATTTTTTTTATATATTCTTTTTGTTTTTTATTTGCATTAATATTTCGTAGGACAATAGACACTTTTCTGGTGCAACAAGTTAACACTCTTTCTTCCTTTTTCTTCAATTTATTTCTTTTTCCCTCTCTCTCTCTCTTCTTCGATTATCTACCCTAACTTTCATACGATATTATAATACTTTACCGAGTTTACCAATATATTCCTCGATCTTATCCCGTTCTTTCGTATGGATTCACGATGATCCATCCCAGCTTCCTCGTTTACGCGAAAATCCTTCCACGTTCGTGCCGCTTCTAATTTCGAATTACATTCGCTATGCACGTCTACGTTTCTTCGGTTAAAACCGTTAGACGCCCGTGAGAATCGTAAAAAAAAAACAAAACAAAAGAAAAAAAAAATCATAAAACTCCCCCCTTTCTCCTCGTTTTTCTACTACTTTATTATTCCGATATTTAACGAAAAAAAATATAAGATTTACGAAAGATTCGATTAAACACACGCAATTTATTTAAAATATAAATTATAAAGGATAAATATATTCTAACGATATTAGAAATATAATATGTCATTTTTTAATGATTACACGAAATATATTCAAATACTTCATAATCGACGATGAAATTTATTGTTAACGTCCAGGTGAATCAACGACGCGATTAGTACGTTAATTACTACATGGATGTACACACAAGCATTAGGTTAATAATATCTAACTCATGCGGCGCCGTGTTACAGGTAAGAACGTAGGTACGAGGCCTGATTGCTGGTACTATATCGATCTAAAACTTGCTTCTTCTTCTTCTTCTTCTTCTTCTTCTTCTTGGCACGTACCCATTTCGAACGGGTCGAGAAAAGTTCTCCTCCTCTTCTCTTCCTCTTCTTCTTCTTCTTCTTCTTCTTCTTCTTCTTCTTCTTCTTCTTCTTCTTCTATTTCTTTTTGCTTTCTTCTTCTTATTTTTTTCTAGGCTCGTGCAACGGGATATCGGTACGGTGGCTCGATTTCGCGCTTATCGCAACAAAAAGGACTCCTCTCGCTTTTTGCATTCTTCTACACATCCACGTAGCATTAAACATACTCATTCTCTCCTCCTCTTCCTCCTTTTAACTTCTCCCCTTACTTGCCCCCCACCCGATCCGAGTCTGTGTGACGCATAACACTAATACATCTCAGTGAAGAATGAATTTCAATCATAATTAATAATTAATTAAACACGGATTATATTATATTATATATTCCCCTATCACTGTGTGTATTTGAAATTAAACGTAAATAACATTCGTCTCCTATCTCCTCATTTAATTCCTAATCACATTATTAATTATTATTAATCTCGGATTAAAAGGAATTTAATTTACGATTTGGATTTTGATCGATTGAGATGTGGGTACTCGGGCTGATTGATTAATTCATTTATTAATCCATTACTTTGTCCTACTATGATATGAAAGTCTCTTTTCACTATACTTACTTCTATTCATTCTTTTTTCATCGATCAATCTTTCCTTTTCTTTTTTTTTTTTTTTCTTTTCGTTGAAATATTAAGGCTCCCTAGAACGGTCCTTTAGCTTCAAATTCACTCCTTGAACATTGGACTAACGTAAAACGAAGAAGAAAAAAATATTATAGATATATATATATATATATATATATATATATATATATATATGTGTGTGTGTGTGTGTGTATATATATGTATATAGGAATCGTTGGTTTCTCCTATGAATATTTATAACCATCTCGTATATATAACTCGTAAACTAAACTCGCGGATAAGGATAAATTTTCCATTATCTAAAAAGTCGTGCACTTTCCTGCGATTTACGAGATTGATGGATCGACCGATCGATCAGCGTTTTAATCGTCGAGAGAAAGAGACCCCCCCCTCCCAACCGTCACCCCGATAGAGAAAGCACGCACAGGGGGAAAGGAAGAGGAAGAAAATAAAATATAAAAAAAAAAAATAAAAAAAATAAAAAAAAATAAAAGATTGATGAAGCCCGTTCGAGTTGAGTCTCTGCAAGATGGTACGAACAAGAGAGAGAAAGAGAGAGAGAGAGAGAGTTTAGTTTTGTTTGCTATCAACGCGAACGAACAAATCGCGTTCGTCACGACTATGAAAAACGGGAATTGTCTCGTAATTCACGGGGAGAACAAAAAAATTCGCACGATAATACGTAGGACAAAAATATATATATATATATCAATAATTTGTTCACGTAGATAGTGGAAAATTATTACACCCTACGATTGTGTCACGCGTATTTGGCTAACAGGGGATCAAAAAAATGTTGATTTTGTTTTATAAGAAAAATAAACTAACACAGAAAAATATTCAATCGAATAAACCAACGTTTATAATAGTTCCGCGAGTATCGTATAATAAAATATATAGGAAAATAATTGTTCTCTCTCTCTCGAGAATAAAATCTATTAGATTTTTTAATTCGAAGTAAGAAATATAATATTACACGTAATTCCGTATTTTATATTTTATTTATCGAGAATGACACAATTCTCATCTAACAAGAGAAGATATTTCTATCAATTTTTCTAATATCTTTAGGAAATAATTTAATTAGAATAATTAGATTTGGGGAAATTTGACAAGAGATCAATTAAATTTTTAGTGATATATATTTCGAAAATAAATGATAATACTAATTATTTAGGTAACACAATACTTTCTTACGATTACGTGTGAAATCACTTGTGCTTCCGAGTTTACGAACCTCGTACCTTTCTAACTCGTCCTAGGTGCTAGTAGTACTTTTAACCCTCAGGTAATTTAATTTATGTCCTTCCTGGTACGTCGAGTGGCAATGCACCTTGCTCCGTTTAATAAGCGGGCGTAACAAAGCCCGGAGGAAACGGACGGATGATTAAGGGGAATAGTAGAATGTGCAAGCGAGCAGAAAGAGAGAAAAAGAAAGAGACAGATAGATAGATAGAGAGAGAGAAAGAGAGAGAGAGTACAAATCTTGAAGTCTTAGCACTCTCTAAGACTTTGGTTTCCAGCATCCTAAGAAGTTTCCTACGAAATTTTTCGGGTTTATCTTTACCCCTGTAATCCGACTAATTCCTGTCTCGTATAAATTTCTATTCTCATTCCACTAGCGTGAGTAAAAATGAATTACAAGATTTGCCAGGAACCTTGATTAATTCGTTAGACGAATTAATCTGATATTCTATACGTATGATCAAAATGTTGTCATCGTTTTACGAGATACGTATTTCGATTTAGCTTAACGCAAAATGTTTTATTTATTATTATCAACAACAAAATTTAGATACACCCTAGAATTTATCGATGTAAAAAAATAGAAAGAACAGTGTTAAGTACTTTCAATTGAAAATTAATATTAAAATTAATTACGATTTATATCTCGTTTAAGTGTCGATATCAAATTCGCAAAGATAATTTTTCCCTTTGTTTTTTATTCGAATAAAACACAAAAGAAAAGAAAAGAAAAAAAAACAACACGTAATAATATACATAATCAACGTTTAATCCATAGAGAGGAAATTTGAAATCGTGAAAAATGAACGAGTCATTTCATTCCACTAGAGATTAATTAATTCGACGCGTCACACACACACACACGTCGAACACATCCTTAATTACGATTGATCGTGAATTTATTCGAAATTGTATAACAGGTTATATAGGGAACTTTAGGAGGCGCCTTATTGTACCTACCTTGTCTCTCGTATCTCGTCGTGAATGCAATTTGTTCTATCGTGGACAAGTTGGTTGGCCGATTCATTAACCGGCACCTTAGAGAACCAACTACGACCCCGTATTACAAGCTCAAGAGAGCTATGACGTACAATGGGGAAAAGGAAGGCGCCTTGACCATTTACGGTATCCCACGTTCCCGTCCTATCGCATTTATTCCATTCTACAAATCGAACCATCCTATTTTCTCTTCGTTAACATTTATCCGCGATTAATGATCGTATAAGAAAAAGTCATTCGAAGATTGAACAACTTGTTTTTCTATCATTTCCACGAACAACCGTTTCACTTCTTCCACACACCCCCCTACCCCCCTTTACGTTGTTTCTCGTTAAACAAACAAACAAACAAAATCAAATTTTTCAGACAATTATACGATTGCAAATAAATATAATATAATAATTTAATTATCAATATTCTTGTCCAAAAAATATATTAATATATAAGTCTCAAAGGGAATTATAGACGGTTAATAAATCTGATGAACAATTTATTTTGAACTAGTTGTACGTTTCGTCCCTTACTGGGGACTTCATCAGCAACTAAAAATTTTATTATGACTTGTTAATAAATATAAAACATTACAATAAATTCTAATTTTTTACCTTGATCATTTAGTTCACGTGTCAATACATATTATCTTTTTTACAGAGTCATACATTTCAATAAAACTTAACATATTACAATACAATTTGATCCTAAACACCTTATATATAATATATAAATATATATTAATATAATAATATAATAATGTTTTATCTATTTTTTAAATGAACAATTTCTTTGTTTTTTTTTTTTTAATATCATCTATAAGATCAATCTAAGTTAGTCGGTGGAAAGTTAATTAATCAACGCGTTACATGACTCTTCTTTCTTTCCCTTTCTCTCTTTCTATCTATCGTCATTGTTCTCTCTTCTGTCATTTTTCATCGCAAATGATTCCGTCATAAACGATGCGGTCGTATAACGGTCATGGAATTGCCTTGCAACGCTAATCGCCGAGAAGAAGACGACTACTACACGAGAGATCGACCGATGGAAGATGAACGGTAGCAGAGCACCTATTTGCTACTTGCAAGAAAATGTTCATCAAATCTTAGAAATATTTCGTCGATTGAGATATATTAGATTTTTATTTATATATATTTTTCATCTTTACATATTTTTTTTCTTTTCTTTTCTATTTTAACTAATCAAAAAAAAAACCAATAAATTTATATATTCTACATGAATGAATTTTCGATTTATCTTATCATCTTTAAATCGTTCGTTCTATTTAAATTGTAATACTAAAGAGAAAAGATAAAGAAAGTTTTTCCGAGTTCCACTACGCGGATCAACGTCCTTGCGGTGTGTGTTCGCACTTTTAGACGACTGGCTAACGATTCGTTAAGAAATTTTCTCACGTTCAAGAAACGACACGTGTTCTGAATGACTAAAGGAAGGTTTAATACGATAGAAAAAGAGAAAAAAAAAGGAAAGGAAAGAGAAGAAGAGAAGAAGGAAAAGAAACGTTGGTAGGAAAGGTGTAATAAAACTCTCTCTATCTCTCTTTCTCTTTCTCGCTGATTCGTCATCGAAATCTCCGAAACTCTTTCAGTATCATCTCGAGCGTGAATATTATCGTCGAAATCTTCGCGAATTATTTCGATTCTTTAAAGAACTCTTAAACGAATAGTCGAAGTTAAACCTTTGCACTCTTATGACATCAATTTTTATTTCAAGAAATATACCTACACTCGGATATTACAAAATACGATAGTATAAATAAAACAAGAGTACATAATTATATATATATTTTAGAGTACATAATTATATATATATATATATATATATTATTATTTGAATATAAAGTAAAAATTTCAAAAGCATCAGGAATCGGTACAAAATTGAAATATAATTTGTAATGGGAAAGGGTTAATGATCGTTCGAAAGGGTCCTACAAATTTTCTAAGAATATAACAGACTGAGAAAGATAATAAAATCCGCGATCAGTAGTAGTAGGTCATGCGCGAGAGAGCATCTTTTTTGTATTCCAACCAGTTGGATGTTACAACGAGTAAATTAACAGATAGAAAAAAATATGAGAATAGAAAAGAGGAAAGAATAAAATAACAGAAGAGAACAGTGGAAGAGCAGAGCAAACGGTGACAGTTTTCTACTGTTTGCTTCTTGACCTTGCCCCAGAGAGAGGCCTCCTTCCTATCGGAACACTATTCGAAGCATGTAGAAGAGTGGAACAGTTTCTTTAGGTTCTTCTTGGCAAACTGGACTTAACGGTCCACGGTCCAGCCGATCTCGAATGACTTTGGTATCGGTGGAATATCTTGACGGGTTGCGCACACCAACCAGAGAAAGAAAGATAGAAGAGAAATGGATGGATGGATGGATGGATGGATAGATAGAAAAAGAGGAATAGAGAATATGAGTGAGGTCGAGGATCGATTCGCGCCGGCAACACGATTTTCTATTTGGTCTTCACGCTAGAACGAACAGAGGACGTCATTAGAAGGAATATCAAATCCAAGTGTAGTGGTGTTGATTGGTTGGTTCATTTTATTCCCTGTTGTCTTATTTCTTTATTTCTTTCCTTTCCTTTCATTTCCTTTCATTTCATTTCATTTCATTTCATCGTTTCCTACTAAATTTGTTCCCTAAGTTCTTTTCTACCTTTTGCTTGTCTCATTCTTCTACTGAAATGCGTGTCACTTTTTGTCGAACGACCGAGAGAACCCCATGTGGGAGACAACACACGCATGTACCGTCGAGTAACACGAGATCACGGCCCAGTTCTACCTTGACCGTCAACAAGGCACACGCTTTAACCGTTCATTCCTCTACCTTTTTGTTTTATTTTATCTGATTTTTTTTTATTTTATTTGATTTCTTTATTTCTCTTTGTACCTATGTTCTTACACACCTTTTGTGTTTATACCTTTGTATATTACACATACATCAAAATGATACTGGATATATGTGTGTGTTGTTATATTTAATCTCATGCTTAGAATCTTATTAGATGTTTCTCACATTTTTTACGAAATAAAATAGTTGACGAAAACCTAATGAAAGGATTGTGGTATATGGGGGAAGAGAAAAAAAGGGAGAAATCAAATAAAATTCTATCTTCGCGAAATATGGCACGCGATAACGTTCAAAATTGGCACCTTTTTATCTGATTTTTCTTTCTTTTTGTTTTTATTTTCTTATTCTTTTTCATACGTTCTTCTCGTCGATCGAGATTTCTTTTTTTTCTTTTTCTTCTTCTTCTTCTTCTTCTATCTATACAGAAATGCATTTCTTACTGTTACCAACAAAACTTCGATTTCCTTTTTCACCATATAGCGTAGACGCACCTATATCGAAGATGGAAGTTCACAGATACGATTCTAACTCGTCTTACCGTACTACGATATAAACTTTCTTTAAAGTTGTATAGAAACAAGTATCAAGAGATATGTATCGTTTTCTTCGAAATAATAATGTCTGGCCTTTGCACTAACTAGAAAATGTTACTAACACTAACTTAAAAAAAAAGTCATATTTTAATATATTATATCTATAAAAAAAAAAAACAAAAAAAAAAAGATTCAAACTGATACATATAATAAAGAAATGAAAGTACCTTTTCGTGTTTTAAGATATCGAAGAAAATATAACACGAAGTAAGACGATAATCAAACGATTTAAATGCGAAAAATTTCATCTTCGTTATTTCTTTCCTATTATTATCGTCATCATAATCATCATCATCATCATCATCATGGTAAGAAATCTTATTTCTTCGAGATAATAAATAGAAATTCTATTTATCGTCTGTTGAATTTTTAACACTCGACCTGGCCGATTACAACAAAATATACGTGAGAATTTAACTAATTGTAAGTTTTCTTCCTTTCATCGTCTATGAGAAGCTGTCCGTCGACTACCATCCCCACCCACCCACACGCAAAGCAAACGTTTAACACAATCCTTGTTCCAAAGTGATAACCGGATTCAAAAGAAAAGCCTTCGTGAATTTCAATCACGATTCGATCCACAACTTTATCTAACCCGCAATTACTTAAATTAGTAACTTTGATTGGTGAAATCGTTGCACTTTTTCCCTTTTTTTTTTCCTATACGTTTCATACAACTATTATTTCTAATCATTCGTACTTATCAGATTAAACGAATTTTCTTATTTGAAAAATATCGAATAGAATTGTAAGGATATATCTCTCTTTTCCTTTTTTATTTATTATTTTTGCCCCCTGACCCTTTTATTTTGTTTTTCTTGTCTTTTTTATTATACAATTAAACCACGAATATAAAATATTCGCATTTTCCTTTTTTTTTGTGTTCCTATACGTTTCATACAACTATTATTTCTAATCATCCGTACGTAATAAGATTAAACGAATTTTCTTATTTGAAAAATATCGAATAGAATTGTAAGGATATATCTCTCTTTTCCTTTTATATTTATTTTTTCCCCCTGATCCTTTTATTTTGTTTTTTCTTGTCTTTTTTATTATACAATTAAACCACAAATATAAAATATTCGCAATGGTAACGCGACACTCCGTACTCTGATTCCCATCTTACTCTTTACTTCAACCCGCAAAAAGGGGAAACGAGCTCCCACCCCCATCCCCACCTCGTTTTGGGCCTTTCTCATTTTTTTTTTCTTTTCTTTTCACTCGAATTTCTTGTACTTTTTTTATTCGAACGACGAGAAGACGAGACAGTAGCAAGAAGATGGCACGCTCGTCGAAACCCTCGAGGGATGATTAAAAAGCGAAAGAAGAGAGAACGAGGCCTGCGGGAGAAATGGGGTCCTGGGAGGACGAGTAGAAAGACACGGGCCCCTTTGGGGGCCCCCTTTTTTCGGGGGATCGGTGCTAGCACGACAAATTATCAAAAAAAGGAGGAACGCGTTAAAAAAAGAGAAAGGAACGAAGGTATCTCTCTTTTTGAGATGAACTTTCCTGGAGGATGGGGTGGAGGGGTGGAGGAGGGGGACAAGGGGGCCAAGGGGACCAGGGAGAAAGGGGGGAACTCGATCGAATGAGCAAACGCGACTCCGAAGACGTCGATGACCCGGTATGCGAAACCAGAATTCGGTGACAACGTGCAGAACCCGGTCTACCCTCCTGCCCTTTTTTTCTTTTTCTTTTCTTTTTTTTTTCTTTTCTTTTCCCTTACCTCCGCGCCACATTCCCAACGAAATCCGCAAGTGTATCCGTTTTCTACGTATTCGACGTAAAACAATTTAAAAAAAAAGAAAAAAAAAGATTTCTCTGAAAGGGATACAACAAACAACGTATCCTTTTTACGATGATTCGTAAAATCAAAAAAAAAAAAAAAACCGCAAACGTAACTGTATTCTTGAGATAAATCAATTAAATTTATTTAACGTGTTATATCGTGCCTTGTAAGATTACTATAAGCAAGTATAATGTTAAAAATTACAAGAGTGATTTATCAAATTCAGAAGGATAAGACAATGGGATAGGATAAGAAAAGTGTGTTACGATGAAGTTTAGAAAATAGTAGGATTTCGTTAACAGATTTAGTTATCGGTTATGAACGGATTTATAGAAAATATTGGTATATTTCAACTTGAATTCTTTGATAATATCAAAAGGATTTAAAAAAAAAAATAATATTGAAAAACAAAATAAAATATATTGAATATTGAGAAATAATATTATTTTAATAATATCTATTTGAACGAACAAGTCTAATTTTAGTTTAGTAGTCTATGAATGACCAGTTTTAAAGCCTATCAATCGATAAATATATACGTTAAGATTATGGAATGTAAAAAGAAAACGCGTTTAATTATAGAAATGCAATTATAAATAGTTCGTAAACTGGGATTAAAGTATTTAAATGTATGGAAAAAGTTACTTTCCTTTTTTTATTTTCTTCTTTTTTCATTATATAAAGTATGGAAAGATTTATGTATACGATAAGATAATTATTAAATCCAGTTCTTTCTCGATGAAAGAGGGTAAATCTAAAAAAAAATCATATATTATTTTTATAAATAAATAAATAAATAAAAAAAAAAAAAAAGAAAAAAAGTAATTGAGAGATAGAAAATCCGGATTTTCCACATTGAATAATACCGATCACGAAGGTTTACAGTGTCAATACTACTTACGTCAATCAATCTATCTCTCTCATACTAATCTCATCTAACTGATTGGCAAAGTATCCTATTTTTGTTTAGCAATGTAACCAGATATATTCTGTATGGGAAACGGGTAGGTGTTACTGCCCGTAAGATTACTCGTATCTAGGAAAAGGTAATTCCGATACCGGTCGAACGAACACTATGTGAACCAGTATCCATCCAGCTATAGTACGGATCGATAAGAAGGATATGTTTTATTTCTACCTCATTTCTTACTCGTAACTAGCGATGGGAAATGATAGTCTTATAAGATCAATGTATCGATTCTTTACGAGTTGACACGCGAGTTGGAAATTGCAATGAATTATACTTTATCTCTTTCTCTCTCTCTCTCTCTCTCTCTGATATGTTATACGATGCAATATATAGCGTATGTGTGCGTGGTATTTTTTTATTTTTTTTCTTAATTCTTTTCATAATTATTATAACATAATTCATCTTATATTTTGTTGTTTTGTTCACGAAAGTGCAATCAAAATTGATTTCATATTCATGTTCAAAAGAATAACAAATATGTTACGATAAAAAACGACAAAAAAAAAAAAAAGGAACTACTTGTAAGATAATGGGAAAAAAAAAGAAACGGCTAGTTATCGCGTTAAAACGAATTTTACTGTTCAACGCAAGAGAGAGAGAAGAATGGCTTTAGCTCGGTCTGAAAACATTGTGTTCGGCTTTCGATTCGCCTTGGTACGGCACTCGGAAACGTCAACGCGTTTCACGCCACATAAATCAAGCTACATTAAATCCCCATGGTGATGATGGTGGTGGTGGTGGTGGTGGTGTTGTTGATGGTGGTAGTGATGGTGGTGGTGGTAGTACGCGCTTTCGAAGAATGGCTGCGCATGTGGGTCGATTCCACCTGATTTATGCAACCGTTTGACTCTTATCCGCCAGGAAAGAACGTTAGGCGAAAACTTGTAAAGCTTATATCACTATTTATGAACTCTTTTAACGGACCTTTCTTCCGATGATATATATTATATCTGATATCAAATTTTTCCATTTGTATTTTCTACGTTGACTTAATCATTAATCGATTATTAAACGATTACGAATAAAATCCCCCCCATTTGTGTGATATGATAAAAGAAAAAAAGGAACAATTGATCGATTTCTTGATCATTTCTCAGTCTCTCTTATAATTATAATCTAAGATAAAGTAAATAAATCAAAATGAAATAATAATCTTCGTTATATTATATATTTTTTGTTTATATCTCGTTGCACAACGCGACTTCAATTATTTTCATAAATGAAATAAATTCGTTCGTTCGTAATTTATTTACAATTACATGTAAACGATATATTCGATCTGTAATTATTATTAAGTTATCATATTACACTTTATTTAAACGTGAATCCCGTAGAATTTTGTTCACGATTTGATCGTGAGGCGTATAGGGGAAAAAAAAGTAGCAGAAGAAGAAGAGGAGGAGGAGGAGGAGTAGAAACGACACGGCTGAACGGTCCAGCGTGATCGCACGCGTTTCATTAAACCGTTACGGTATGACGATTTCTTTTCTCGAGCTCGATAAACACGTGATGATGTTCGACGATGCGAGTATAAAGCCGTTCCGACGTGATATATATACACACATATATATATATAGATAGATATATAGATATGTGTATAACAGTTCGATGATTCCTTAATATACGTTCTAAATTATTTTCTTAGATCGTTGAAAAATTCTTAGGAAAAGAAGAACAAAAAAAAAATAAGCAAGCAAACAGATTCTAAACTCTAACAAAACATTCTGATGATGATCAATCAATCTTAATTATCTTCAAATGTAATTGTACGTATCGCGTACGTTACGTTTCAATTAGAAATGTTCCTTATTATTTTTCATTTATTGTCGATAAGTGGAAGATAAAAAAAGAAAAAAAAAAGAAAAAAGAGGAAAAAAAAACGTAAGGCTTTAGTTAGACACTGATTAATCACACTTTTACGATTTCGAAAATACCGTGTGAATGAGATTGTGTAATGAGAAATAGAGAAAGAAACTGGGAAACAATACGTGTGGCCTTAAGAAAAAAAAAAAAGAAAAGAAGAGAAAAAAAAATAATAATAATTCGCTTAACGCCCACGGCCGAGGTAGCGATATAATAACTCGAGAAAGTAAGAGTTGTATGAGTTGTTAACGGTAGTAATCTTGTATCGTCAAAGGTAAACTATGTCCGGGCACGGTCTAATGGGGAACCACGCAAGCAAGGCTACGAGAAAACGCAACCATAAAATTTTCTTTTAATTCTTCGAATGTTTATTGTTAGTCTAACGTCCCAGTAGTCAATCAAGTAATATCCCCCAGCATCACTAGCGTTTAGTTTAAACCGTGTTGTTATACTTAAACCGATCTGTAGGGAATGCGAGTTGATGGTAATCGCAAAGTAGGTCGTAACGCACCGAGATCGACTTATAAAGAGGCTTCGGTAACGCGATAAGTCAGGTGCATTCAGGTCTCGTCGGTTCTGTCTCTTTCTTTCTTTCTTTCTTTCTTTCTCTCTTTAAACTGATTGCTTTACATCCGTCTTCTTTCATTCGACGTCTTTGTCGACGTTGACCGACGACCGGACGCGGACCCTCGTCGTTCAGCAGACAATCTCACTCATTCAGAAAAGTAAGAGAAATAGTTAGTCGCGAAAAAGAAGATTTAAAACGAGAACAAGAAAATTTGTCACGATTATATTGTATTATTCTTATACGAGAATTATTCTATATTTCGATAAGACAGATAATTGTCTACAGATTTTTCCTTTTCTTTCTTTCTTTTTTTTAGTTTACGTATGTTAACCTTTTAACACATAGGAATAAAATTGAAATTATAGAGAAACGTTTGAAATATATATATATATATTATTTTCGTTTTATTCGATTAAACACGTAACGGAATATTTCTATTGCTGTATATCGTTTAACTGGGTTACGATATTAATTGCTAATAATATAAATTAATAGTTCTGTTTAAAAAAAAAAGGGATTAACTATACCCTAACGCGAATTGTTTTTCCTTTAACGAATCGTAAAGAATCTTCGAAGATACTAATCACAAAAATAATAATTAATCTAATAGTAATCGAAACAGTAATCGCTTTTAATTAATTACGAACATGATTTGAACAATTGAATTACTTGTTTTAGCTTTTTTACGAAGATCGAATTGAAAACACATCGATTCGTATGTTAACTAATAGTTAAAGGAGTTTGTATACATAAGAACGATTAAACCCGTGATAAATTCGACGTTCTCGTTCGTCTATTCTTCTAATGCGCGCGGTTACTTTGCCTAATCTTTCATTCTGAACATGTAGAAATCGCTTGGCGAATCCATCGCCTCGGTGCATTATAATTCCGTCTGTCGAGAGCGAAAACGCGACATTGAGCTCGTACTTTGGCATGCTTCCGAGACACGTGAAAGGAACGTATTGCATTAGGTATGCTTATTAACAGACGAGAACTTAGGAGACGTAAGAAATGCACATTTCTACGTTTACGACTAACTTATAAGAAGAAGAAGAATATTAAAATATATATATATATATAT